>NC_066572.1:1337830-1340330 GCF_024679095.1 Eriocheir sinensis
GTAGATAGGAAATAGGTGATGTTATATATGTTTAGAAAGAGGAGAATTAGAGGATTTGCGTAGTAGTAGTAGTAGTAGTAGTAGTAGTAGTAGTAGTAGTAGATAGGAAAGAAAGGAAAAGAAACAAAACAGGAAAAAAACATGAAAAAAAACAAATTAAAAAAAAACAAGAAAATTCATAAAAAAAGAAAACAAGAAAAAGAAGAAGAAAAAACACAGAAAATAACAATGACTCACAATCATCATCATCATCATCATCCTAATAATAATAATAATAATAATAATAATAATAATAATAATAATAATAATAATAAAACACATGGGCTCATTATCACAATTCTACTCATCATCAAAATAGTCACTACATCATCATCATCATCATCATCATCATCATCATCATCATACATCATCGTCATTATTATACAAGATCATTTTTATACATATTTTTTAATTATATTCAGAATTATTTATTTTTTTTAGAATCTGAAAAAAAAAATTCTACAAGATATTAAATGTGTGTGTGTGTGTGTGTGTGTGTGTGTGTGTGTGTGTGTGTGTGTGTGTGTGTGTGTGTGTGTGTGTGTGTGTGTGTGTGTGTGTGTGTGTGTGTGTGTGTGTGTGTGTGTGTGCTAGAAAAATTATTAGATATCACATTTGGATTTGATAATGTGTGTGTGTGTGTGTCTGTGTGTATGTGTGTGTGTGTGTCTGTGTGTGTGTGTGTGTGTGTACCCGATCTACACACACACACACACACACACACACACACACACACACACACACACAACCCATACCCAAAAAAAATAACAATCACATAAATCACACTTATAATAATAATAATAATAATAATAATAATAATAATAATAATAATAACAATAATAATAATAACAGGGAAGGACTATTACTTAACACCTTCTCAAAACACACACACACACAGAAATCAACACTTATAAATTACTTACAAAATCTGCAAAATACAATTGAAGGAAATTAATTATAGAAGAGAGAGAGAGAGAGAGAGAGAGAGAGAGAGAGAGAGAGAGAGAGAGAGAGAGAGAGAGAGAGAGAGAGAGAGAGAGAGAGAGAGAGAGAGAGAAGATAAAATATATTAGAAATTACTTAACCAAAATTCCACACACACACACACACACACACACACACACACACACACACACACACACATACACACGTACACACAAACGCACACACACACATGACCTTCGTAAGTGACCTTCATAAAAAAAGGTCAAAAATTAACCCCAAAATCCTACACTCTTTCTACTGGGGGTCAAACCGGGGCAAATCGGGGCACTGGAGAGGTCACCCGGGGCACTAGGAGTTTCCGGGGCATGTGAATCTCGCCCCGGAAATTCCCCAGTCTGCCCCGGTGCCCAGTGTGATGCCCCGAACAGCTCCTCTCCAGCTCTCACACCCCGGATTGTGACCAAGGCGGGGCAGGGCAAGACAGGGCATGTAGATATGGTCGCCCCGGATGGTGAGCAAGGCGGGGCGGGGCAAATATAGACCCCGCAATGACCTAGTATAAGCTACCTAACTAAGGCTTGTGACATCAAGGATAAGCTCTTTACAAGGAGGAGGAGGAGGAGGAGGAGGAGGAGGAGGAGGAGGGAAGAGGAAGAGGAGGAGGAAGAGGAGGTGGAGGAGGAGAAAGGGGAGGAGGAAGAGGAGGAGGAAGAGGGGGAGGAGAAGGAGGAGGAGGAAGAAGGAGGAGGAGGAAGAAGGAGGAGGAGGAAGAAGAAGGAGGAGGAGGAGGAGGAGGAGGAGAGGAGGAGGAGGAGGAGGGAGGAGGAGGAGGAGGAGGAGGAGGAGGAGGAGGAGGAGGAGGAAGAGGAGGAGGAGGAGGAGGAGGAGGATAATGAGGATGAGGAGGAGGAGGAGGAGGAGGAGGAGGAGGAGGACGAGGAGGAAGATGAGGAGGAGGAGGAGGAGGAGGAAGAGGAGGAGGAGGAGGAGGACGAGGAGGAGGAGGAAGAGGAGGAGGAGGAGGAGGAGGAGGAGGAGGAGGAGGAGGAGGAGGAGGAGGAGGAGGAGGAGGAGGAGGAGGAGGAGGAGGAATCATAAAATTCTTCCTCCATATTCAATTTTTTCCTCCTTTTTGTAATTATTGAGAGAGAGAGAGAGAGAGAGAGAGAGAGAGAGAGAGAGAGAGAGAGAGAGAGAGAGAGAGAGAGAGAGAGAGAGAGAGAGAGAGAGAGAGAGAGAGAGAGAGGAAAAAATATTGAAAAACAAGAAATATGAGAAAAAAGGAGAGAGAGAGAGAGAGAGAGAGAGAGAGAGAGAGAGAGAGAGAGAATCATAATTATACATCTTAAATTAATAATCAACATAATAATAATAATAATAATAATAATAATAATAATAATAATAATAATAATAATAATAATATACATGATTGTTGACCCATGTATGTATGTATGTGTGTGTGTGTGTGTGTGTGTGTGTGTGTGTGTGTGTGTGTGTGTGTGCGTGTGTGTGTTAC
>NC_066572.1:1350330-1397830 GCF_024679095.1 Eriocheir sinensis
CTTTCAAGGTTTATAACAATTTATTTTTATGTTCTAATCTTATCTCCTCCTCCTCCTCCTCCTCCTCTCTCTTCCTCCTCCTCCTCCTCTTCAATAATTTCTTTTACATCTTCCATTCTCCTCCTCCTCCTCCTCCTCCTCCTCCTCCTCTTCCATATACTTACCCATTCACACTATTGGTGGTGGAGGTGGAGGTGGAGGGGGACTTGGTGGGGAGGGTCAGACCTTCCCCATCCCCCCCTTCCTTGACCTCCATGCCCCCCCCACCCCCCATTGCCTCCTCCCCTTCCCCTCCCTGTCCTACTTTCATCATGGTCAACTCTGTAAAAAAAAAGAGAAATAGTATTAGTAGTAGTAGTAGTAGTAGTAGTAGTAATAGTAGTACAGGTTTAGAATTCTTTGTCCGAAATTCAAAAATCCAAATTTGTGTCTTTACCGTGTAGCAGCGACGGGCCAAATTTGTGGCTTTACCGTGTAGCAGCGACAGTCCAAATTTGTGGCTTTACCGTGTAGCAGCGACGGGCCAAATTTGTGGCTTTACCGTGTAGCAGCGACAGTCCAAATTTGTGGCTTTACCGTGTAGCAGCGATGGGACAAATTTGTGGCTTTACCGTGTAGCAGCGACGGGCCAAATTTGTGGCTTTACCGTGTAGCAGCGACGGGCCAAATTTGTGGCTTTACCGTGTAGCAGCGACGGGCCAAATTTGTGGCTTTACCGTGTAGCAGCGAATGGCCAAATTTGTGGCTTTACCGTGTAGCAGCGACGGGCCAAATTTTTGGCTTTACCATGTAGCAACGACAGACCAAATTTGTGGCTTTACCGTGTAACAGCGACCAAATTTGTGGCTTTACCGTGTAGCGACGGGCCAAATTTGTGGCTTTACCGTGTAGCAGCGACGGCCAAATTTGTGGCTTTACCGTGTAACAGCGATGGGCCAAATTTGTGTCTTTACCGTGTAACAATGACGGGCCAAATTATGGTTTTACAGTGTAGCAGCGATGGGCCAAATTTGTGGCTTTACCGTGTAGCAGCGATGGGCCAAATTTGTGGCTTTACCGTGTAGCAGCGATGGGCCAAATTTGTAGCTTTACAGTGTAGCAGCGATGGGCCAAATTTGTGGCTTTACCTTGTAGCGATGGGCCAAATTTGTGGCTTTACCGTGTAGCAGCGATGGGCCAAAATTGAGTCTTTAACGTGTAGCAGCGTTGGGCCAAATTTGTGGCTTTACCGTGTAGCAGCGTTGAATAAATTTGTGGCTTTACCGTGTAGCAGCGTTGGCCAAATTTGTGGCTTTACCGTGTAGCAGCGTTGGGCCAAATTAAATTTGGCTTTACTGTGTAGCAGCGATGGGCCAAATTTGTGGCTTTACCGTGTAGCAGCGATGGGCCAAATTTGTGGCTTTACAGTGTAGCAGCGATGGGCCAAATTTGTGGCTTTACCGTGTAGCAGCGATAATAAATTTGTGGCTTTACCGTGTAGCAGCGTTGGGCCAAATTTGTGGCTTTACCGTGTAGCAGCGTTGGGCCAAATTTGTGGCTTTACCGTGTAGCAGCGATGGGCCAAATTTGTGGCTTTACCGTGTAGCAGCGTTGGGCCAAATTTGTGGCTTTACCGTGTAGCAGCGACGGGCCAAATTTGTGCCATGATATAAACCCCCCAAAATAGATGATGCATAAGCTGATCACAAATGCTTTGATATATATTATGAAATGGTTTGCGTGAGGGGTGATTTTTTCTCATTATTTTACTTAGAGGGACCTTTAACCTAACCTAACCTAACCTAACCTAACCTAGCCTAGCCTAACCTAACCTAACCTAGCCTAACCTAGCCTAACCTAACCTAGCCTAGCCTAGCCTAACCTAACCTAACCTAACCTAACCTAACCTAACCTAGCCTAGCCTAACCTAACCTAACCTAACCTAACCTAACCTAGCCTAACCTAGCCTAACCTAACCTAACCTAACCTAACCTAACCTAACCTAACCTAACCTAACCTAACCTAGCCTAACCTAACCTAACCTAACCTAACCTAACCTAACCTAGCCTAACCTAACCTAACCTAACCTAACCTAACCTAACCTAACCTAACCTAACCTAACCTAACCTAACCTAACCTAGCCTAGCCTAACCTAACCTAACCTAACCTAACCTAACCTAACCTAACCTAACCTAGCCTAACCTAACCTAGCCTAACCTAACCTAACCTAATGCTAGCGAGCTTACTCAAACTAACAATAGTATTTACAATTCATCACTGTTGGTAACGTTAGCGAGCTTTTACGGAGTTACTTTACAATACTGAATATAACTCACCATTCAAATCACCTTAAAGGGCTCACACATCTCTTAGACTATTACGACTACATGAAGATATGGTACACTGGCCACAGCCTAAACACTTAATCGTTGCTCAATAACAGCTGGCCTAATCAGGGTTTAATGATGCTTGATTATTACTGAAAATATTTCCTTCCGCCAATGTGTCCACCAGGTTGGTCATGGTAGCACGGTAGTCATGGGGGTTCAGGCCATGAGTCCCCACAAGCATTGGATTAAACAAATTACACTAACCAGAAAAAGTATTGCTTTCGTGCTCCTGAAATACCAGAGGATGGGCATGGAAGCCTAACAATGGGGTAATCTTTACATTCTAACACAACAAAGGGATAGCTGTTGGGAGGAGAGACGAGACTTGACTAAATATCGTAATAGGTATAATATTAACATTGTAACACTAAATAATCAGTCCGTTTTGGAATTAACCTCAAGCGTACCTAATGGGAGGAGTGACGAGGCTTGACTAAATATCGTTATGGTATAATATCAACATTGTAACACTAAATAGTCAGTCCGTTTTGGAATTAACCTCAAGCGTACCTAATGGGAGGAGTGACGAGACTTGACTAAGTATCGTTATGGTGTAATATTAACATTGTAACACTAAATAATGGCTGTCTGTTTTGGAATTAACTTCATGCGTACCTAATGGGAGGAGTGACGAGACTTGACTAATTATCGTAATAGGTATAATATTAACATTGTAACACTAAATAGTCAGTCCGTTTTGGAATTAACCTCACGCGTACCTAATGGGAGGAGTGACGAGGCTTGACTAAGTATCGTAATAGGTATAATATTAACATTGTAACACTAAATAATGGCTGTCCGTTTTGGAATTAACATCACGCGTACCTAATGGGAGGAGTGACGAGCCTTGACTAAATATCGTTATGGTGTAATATTAACATTGTAACACTAAATAATCAGTCCGTTTTGGAATTAACCTCAAGCGTACCTAATGGGAGGAGTGACGAGGCTTGACTAAATATCGTTATGGTGTAATATTAACATTGTAACACTAAATAATGGCTGTCCGTTTTGGAATTAACCTCACGCGTACCTAATGGGAGGAGTGACGAGGCTTGACTAAATATCGTTATGGTGTAATATTAACATTGTAACACTAAATAATGGCTGTCCGTTTTGGAATTAACCTCAAGCGTACCTAATGGGAGGAGTGACGAGGCTTGACTAAATATCGTAATAGGTGTAATATTAACATTGTAACACTAAATAATGGCTGTCCGTTTTGGAATTAACCTCAAGCGTACCTAATGGGAGGAGTGACGAGGCTTGACTAAGTATCGTTATGGTGTAATATTAACATTGTAACATTAAATAGTCAGTCCGTTTTGGAATTAACCTCACGCGTACCTGATGGGAGGAGTGACGAGGCTTGACTAAGTATCGTTATGGTATAATATCAACATTGTAACACTAAATAATGGCTGTCCGTTTTGGAATTAACCTCACGCTTACCTGATGGGAGGAGTGACGAGACTTGACTAAATATCGTAATAGGTATAATATTAACATTGTAACACTAAATAATCAGTCCGTTTTGGAATTAACCTCACGCTTACCTAATGGGAGGAGTGACGAGACTTGACTAAATATCGTAATAGGTATAATATTAACATTGTAACACTAAATAGTCACTGTCCGTTTTGGAATTAACCTCACGCTTACCTAATGGGAGGAGTGACGAGACTTGACTAAATATCGTAATAGGTATAATATTAACATTGTAACACTAAATAGTCAGTCCGTTTTGGAATTAACCTCACGCGTACCTAATGGGAGGAGTGACGAGACTTGACTAAATATCGTTATGGTGTAATATTAACATTGTAACACTAAATAATGGCTGTCCGTTTTGGAATTAACCTCAAGCGTACCTAATGGGAGGAGTGACGAGGCTTGACTAAATATCGTAATAGGTATAATATTAACATTGTAACACTAAATAATGGCTGTCTGTTTTGGAATTAACCTCAAGCTTACCTAATGGGAGGAGACGAGACTTGACTAAGTATCGTTATGGTGTAATATTAACATTGTAACACTAAATAGTCAGTCCGTTTTGGAATTAACCTCAAGCGTACCTAATGGGAGGAGTGACGAGGCTTCACTAAATATCGTAATAGGTATAATATTAACATTGTAACACTAAATAGTCACTGTCCGTTTTGGAATTAACCTCACGCTTACCTAATGGAAGGAGTGACGAGACTTGACTAAATATCGTTATGGTATAATATTAACATTGTAACACTAAATAATGGCTGTCCGTTTTGGAATTAACCTCAAGCGTACCTAATGGAAGGAGTGACGAGACTTGACTAAATATCGTTATGGTATAATATTAACATTGTAACACTAAATAATGGCTGTCCGTTTTGGAATTAACCTCACGCGTACCTAATGGGAGGAGTGACGAGCCTTGACTAAATATCGTTATGGTGTAATATTAACATTGTAACACTAAATAGTCACTGTCCGTTTTGGAATTAACCTCACGCTTACCTAATGGGAGGAGTGACGAGGCTTGACTAAATATCGTAATAGGTATAATATTAACATTGTAACACTAAATAGTCAGTCCGTTTTGGAATTAACCTCACGCTTACCTATTGGGAGGAGACGAGGCTTGACTAAGTATCGTAATAGGTATAATATTAACATTGTAACACTAAATAATGGCTGTCCGTTTTGGAATTAACCTCAAGCGTACCTAATGGGAGGAGTGACGACGCTTGACTAAGTATCGTAATAGGTATAATATTAACATTGTAACACTAAATAATGGCTGTCCGTTTTGGAATTAACCTCAAGCGTACCTAATGGGAGGAGAGACGAGGCTTGACTAAATATGCAGCTCTCACACTTTCCCCCAACTCCACTCCTCCTCCCCTTCTCTGGCGTGGCTGCCGGCAAATTCGCACTGAACGATGGTTGTTGTTACAGATACTTGCCCTGTTCCGCTAACTCAGGGGCTCAGAGACAGCTGTTCCTCTCTCCCACATGACTTAAGTGAAACATTCCTCCCTTGTTGTCCCCCGTAAGAGGAACCCTAACTCAACCACCCTCGGCACTGGTTCGTCTGTCTGTCTGAGTGTCTGCCCGGCCGCACCATCGCCAAATTCACAAGCAACACGTCAGTTATTACAAGTTATCGGCTTTCCTCGTTTTCCCCGGCAATACAAAGGGACAGGAGATTAACCCGCAAACTGCTGTACACCTTCTGGGCGGCTGAGTGGTAAGCTGCTGTAAGCCTTCTGGAAGCGGGCTTTTCAAACAGGCGCCAAAAAGTTTCCGCCGCGGCTTCAGATACTGCCAGAAAAACATTTTTGTGATAGAAAAATCTAAGAAATATGCAGGATACAACACATTTCGAGCTACAGATATGTGTATTGTAATATTTATGACACGTTTATGTAACTTAGATATCATTTATTGAAGGTCAATCTCTCGCTGATATAGCCGCACCAGGCGACGCACTCAGAATCTCAGTCCCGCAGCTTACGGGTTAAGTATGGAGGATCACTTCGCGCCTCCAATGTTCCTCCCACGGCAACAGTACCCCTGCCAAGGCATCACAAACTGTTCTACTAGTCTACTTCTACCGGCTAACCTCAATAATTAAAATACCCACTGTGATTACCCTGCTAATGATCCCCCAAGTGCTAATTAACTCAACAAGCCAGGTAAGACACATACCACACCTGCGGCCTCTCGATCACTAATTACCCACAAAAAAGACATAATTTACCTGTTAATTAAAACCCGATTGCTCATTAACCTGTGCCAGACATGTACCAGCCTGCCCCATCAGCTAACCACACCTGCAGCCTCTAGATCACTAATTACCCACAAAAAAGATGTAATTTACCTGTTAATTAAAACCCCATTCCTCATTAACACTAATTACCCACAAAAGACATAATTTACCTGTTAATTAAAATCCCCACCCTCATTAACCTGTTCCAGACATGTACCAGCCTGCCCCATCACCTAAACACACCTGCGGCCTCTAAGTCACTAATTACCCACAAAAAAGACGTAATTTACCTGTTAATTAAAATCCCCACCCTCATTAACCTGTTCCAGACATGTACCAGCCTGCCCCATCAACTGACCACACCTGCGGCCTCTCGATCACTAATTACCCACAAAAAAGACATAATTTACCTGTTAATTAAAACCCGATTCATCATTAACCTGTTCCAGACATGTACCAGCCTGCCCCGTCACCTAACCACATCTGCAGCCTCTCGATCATTAATTACCCACAAAAAAGACGTAATTTACCTGTTAATTAAAATCCTCACCCTCATTAACCTGTGCCAGACACGTACCAGCCTGCCCCGTCACCTAACCACACCTGCAGCCTCTCGGTCACTAATTACCCACAAAAAAGACGTAATTTACCTGTTAATTAAAATCCCCACCCTCATTAACCTGTTCCAGACATGTACCAGCCTGCCCCGTCACCTAACCACATCTGCGGCCTCTCGGTCACTAATTACCCACAAAAAAGACGTAATTTACCTGTTAATTAAAACCCCCACCCTCATTAACCTGTTCCAGACATGTACCAGGCTGCCCCGTCACCTAAACACACCTGCGGCCTCTCGGTCACTAATTACCCACAAAAAAGACGTAATTAACCTGTTAATTAAAATCCCCACCCTCATTAACCTGTGCCAGACATGTACCAGCCTGCCCCGTCACCTAAACACACCTGCGGCCTCTCGATCACTAATTACCCACAAAAAAGACATAATTTACCTGTTAATTAAAATCCCCACCCTCATTAACCTGTTCCAGACATGTACCAGCCTGCCCCATCACCTAACCACACCTGCAGCCTCTAAGTCACTAATTACCCACAAAAAAGACGTAATTTACCTGTTAATTAAAATCCCCACCCTCATTAACCTGTGCCAGACATGTACCAGCCTGCCCCATCACCTAACCACACCTGCAGCCTCTCGGTCACTAATTACCCACAAAAAAGACGTAATTTACCTGTTAATTAAAATCCCCACCCTCATTAACCTGTTCCAGACATGTACCAGCCTGCCCCGTCACCTAAACACACCTGCAGCCTCTAGGTCACTAATTACCCACAAAAAAGACGTAATTTACCTGTTAATTAAAACCCCATTCCTCATTAACCTGTTCCAGACATGTACCAGCCTGCCCCGTCACCTAACCACACCTGCGGCCTCTCGATCACTAATTACCCACAAAAAAGACGTAATTTACCTGTTAATTAAAACCCCATTCCTCATTAACACTAATTACCCACAAAAAAGACATAATTTACCTGTTAATTAAAATCCCCACCCTCATTAACCTGTGCCAGACATGTACCTGCCTGCCCCATCACCTAACCACACCTGCAGCCTCTCGATCACTAATTACCCACAAAAAAGACGTAATTTACCTGTTAATTAAAATCCCCACCCTCATTAACCTGTGCCAGACATGTACCAGACTGCCCCATCACCTAACCACACCTGCGGCCTCTCGATCACTAATTACCCACAAAAAAGACGTAATTTACCTGTTAATTAAAATCCTCACCCTCATTAACCTGTGCCAGACATGTACCAGCCTGCCCCGTCACCTAACCACACCTGCAGCCTCTAGATCGCTAATTACCCACAAAAAAGACGTAATTTACCTGTTAATTAAAACCCCCACCCTCATTAACCTGTTCCAGACACGTACCAGCCTGCCCCGTCACCCAACCACACCTGCAGCCTCTAGATCGCTAATTACCCACAAAAAAGACGTAATTTACCTGTTAATTAAAATCCCCACCCTCATTAACCTGTGCCAGACATGTACCAGGCTGCCCCGTCACCTAACCACACCTGCGGCTTCTCGGTCACTAATTACCCACAAAAAAGACGTAATTTACCTGTTAATTAAAATCCCCACCCTCATTAACCTGTTCCAGACATGTACCAGGCTGCCCCGTCACCTAAACACACCTGCGGCCTCTAGGTCACTAATTACCCACAAAAAAGACGTAATTTACCTGTTAATTAAAATCCCCACCCTCATTAACCTGTGCTAGACACGTACCAGCCTGTCCCCTTATATAAGCACACCCGGGGCCCGTAGATCATGAGTTAATTAGTGAAAGAGTGTTATTTACCTGTTAATTGCCCCCCACGTACCTGTAATTACCCTCCGTGGCCTGTGGAAGGTGTATTTAAGGTCATTAACAGGTAACACGGGGCTCGCTAGGGAGGTTTTGTTGCAGTGTTACCAGATAAGAATTCAAGGCCAAGACCGAGACCTTTTCATTCTTTTTAACGGGGTTCCTTTATTTTAATCTCTCTCCTCCTTCCCTTTATCTTCTTTTACCTCTATTCCCCTTCTTCTTCTTCTCTCTTCTATCTCTCTTTCTCTTTCTTTCTTTCTCTTTATCTCTCATTCTCTCGTATTTCTTGACTCTCTCTCTCTCTCTCTCTCTCTCTCTCTCTCTCTCTCTCTCTCTCTCTCTCTCTCTCTCTCTCTCTCTCTCCTATCTTTTGAAGCTTCCTCCCCTCATGTGAATCTAAAACTACCCCTGGAAATGCCCACAACTCCCACGAAAGCTTTGTCAAATGTGTGTTTCTTTAGGTTCATGGTACAGAGGAAGGGTCACACTACCACCAGGGCCATAAAAGTACCCCTGGAAATGCCCCTCACAACTCCCACGAAAGCCTTGTCAAATGTGTGTTTCTTTAGGTTCATGGTACAGAGGAAGGGTCACATTACCACCAGGGCCATAAAACTACCCCTGGAAATGCCCACAACTCCCACGAAAGCCTTGTCAAATGTGTGTTTCTTTAGGTTCATGGTACAGAGGAAGGGTCACACTACCACCAGTGTCATAAAACTACCCCTGGAAATGGCTCAAACTCCCCCGAAAGCCTTGTCAAATATGCGTAACTGGGGGAGACGGTGGCTGAGTGAATATAGCGTGCCGGCGCCGCGTTCAGGAGGCCAAGAATTCGAGGCCACATTTGAGATTTCCAGTCCCCGCCGCGTGGCCCAAGACTTACCCCGTGCTGTCCTGAAGACCACCTGTTAACCCTGACTCTGGATTCTACCTCTTAACTCTAAAGAGAGGCTCAAAGATGACCTCCAGGGGGCAGCGTGAGCCAAGCAAGACGGCGCCACTATAAAACACTTGCCTGCGCCACATCGAGCTGGGGCCAGCCATCAGACACTACCAAGAGGCGGTGGCTGAATGGATAGCGTGACGGCGCCGCGTTCAGGACGACGCGAGTTCAATCCCCGCCCGGTGCCACCAAGATGGGATTTTTCAGCCGCCGCCGAGTGGCTTAAAACTACCCACATGCTGTCCAGAAGACCACCCATCAACCCGGACTCTTGATTCTAGAATTAAAGATGAGCTCTGGGAGGGCAGCATGAGCCAATGCAAGATGGCGCCACTATAAACACTCGCCTGCGTCAGAACGGGCTGGGCCGACCATCAGGCCCCACCGGGAAGAAGCCTTGGGCCGACCATCAGGCTCCACCGGGAAGAAGCCTTGGGCCGACCATCAGGCCCCACCGGGAAGAAGCCTTGGGTCGACCATCAGGATCCACCGGGAAGAAGCCTTGGGTCGACCATCAGGCCCCACCGGGAAGAAGCCTTGGGCCGACCATCAGGACCCACCGGGAAGAAGCCTTGGGCCGACCATCAGGACCCACCGGGAAGAAGCCTTGGGCCGACCATCAGGCCCCACCGGGAAGAAGCCTTGGGCCGACCATCAGGATCCACCGGGAAGAAGCCTTGGGCCGACCATCAGGATCCACCTGGAAGAAGCCTTGGGCCGACCATCAGGATCCACCGGGAAGAAGCCTTGGGCCGACCATCAGGATCCACCGGGAAGAAGCCTTAGGCCGACCATCAGGCCCCACCGGGAAGAAGCCTTGGGCCGACCATCAGGATCCACCGGGAAGAAGCCTTGGGCCGACCATCAGGATCCACCGGGAAGAAGCCTTGGGCCGGCCATCAGGATCCACCGGGAAGAAGCCTTGGGCCGACCATCAGGATCCACCGGGAAGAAGCCTTGGGCCGACCATCAGGCCCCACCGGGAAGAAGCCTTGGGCCGACCATCAGGATCCACCTGGAAGAAGCCTTGGGCCGACCATCAGGATCCACCGGGAAGAAGCCTTGGGCCGACCATCAGGATCCACCGGGAAGAAGCCTTGGGCCGACCATCAGGCCCCACCGGGAAGAAGCCTTGGGCCGACCATCAGGATCCACCGGGAAGAAGCCTTGGGCCGACCATCAGGATCCACCGGGAAGAAGCCTTGGGCCGGCCATCAGGATCCACCGGGAAGAAGCCTTGGGCCGACCCTCAGGAGCCACCTGTACGAAGCCTTGGGCCGACCATCAGGCCCCACCGGGAAGAAGCCTTGGGCCGACCATCAGGCCCCACCGGGAAGAAGCCTTGGGCCGACCATCAGGATCCACCGGGAAGAAGCCTTGGGCCGACCATCAGGATCCACCGGGAAGAAGCCTTGGGCCGACCATCAGGCCCCACCGGGAAGAAGCCTTGGGCCGACCATCAGGATCCACCGGGAAGAAGCCTTGGGCCGACCATCAGGCCCCACCGGGAAGAAGCCTTGGGCCGACCATCAGGATCCACCGGGAAGAAGCCTTGGGCCGACCATCAGGATCCACCGGGAAGAAGCCTTGGGCCGACCATCAGGATCCACCGGGAAGAAGACGCAATAGGCCACGACGTACAAAAAATAATAAAATAAATAAATAAATAAAAGCCTGTTGGTGCCATAGGCCGAAAGGTAAAAAAAAGAAAAAACTCAGCTAGTCAGTAAGATAGTCAGCCAGTCAGTGGGTCAGTCAGTCCGTTAGTAAAAAAGATGATGTACAATGAGCTGTTGGCGTAGTAATTCTCAGCGGACATTTGGGATGTTCAATAAAAGACAAAATCTGCCTGACAGTTGTTTTAGCCTTCCGAGAGATTAATTCCTGGTACAGATTATTCATGATTTACGGACAGACTCAGAGCACAGGGATACAATGGTAGGGGCAGCCCAGGTACTGGTCCTTAGCGTCAAGCACAGCATGGTCATTACAAAGCCTGTAGCGCCCGGCCATGAGCCGCGAGACAATGTCGCGGTAGTTCTGTCTGAGGCGGAGAGGACAGCGACTGTGTAAGGGCGACCACTGCTCTCTCTCTCTCTCTCTCTCTCTCTCTCTCTCTCTCTCTCTCTCTCTCTCTCTCTCTCTCTCTCTCTCTCAGTAGGGGCAGTTAGCAAGGGGAACGCAGTTGTGGTAGTCGGGGTGGAAGACTGTCCCCCCGGCGCAGGACTCGACGCCCTGGTAGGTGCCGGTCGCCGCCGTGCAGTGGTAGTAGTCAGCCGTGCACTGGTTGGGGCACCTGGCGAAGTAGCCGACGGAGACACAGGTGAAGGGGTCGATGCAGCCGTCGGCGCCCACCACGTTGAGGCACGACAACCGTGTGGCGCACGCGGCCGCGGGGGAGCACCCTTGGAGGAGGTAGTCGAAGTGTTCCCCGTCGGGACATGTGCCGTGCGTGGTGGGCACCGCAGAGGGGTCTATGCATAAGTAGTAGCTCCGGCAGTCCAGCGGGTCTTCTACGACCGTGCCCAGAGCGTCAGCCTCTGTGCAGTAAGGGTGGCAGTGGCAGCAGAGCCTCACGTCAGTCTGGCACTCCTCACCGTTAAAGAAGGGCTTGGATGCATCGCAGGTCCCAGATCCTGTGACTTTTCCTTCTTTACATTCATAGTAAGAGTGACAGTCAGTGATGGAGGAAATTAGCCCAGAGCCAGTGACCGGGCACTCGTAGCTGCAGCTGCCTGTCGGGGGTACTACCGGGCACTCTTCGCACTCATCTCCCTTCTCACACGCGTGACTGGCAGCGTTGAAGACCTGCCCGTCGGGACAGTCGAAGGCTAAGCTGGGACGGGCATCATCGATACATATATAGTAGCTGCGGCAGTTCTCGGGGTCCGGAACTAAAGTACCTGGGCCACATCCGGCACAGTCTGGCTGGCCGGTGCAGGGGTCAGTGTTGGTGCAGGCGGCGGCTGCGAGGGCGGCAGGCACCTGGCGGGGCAGCGGGCGTTGGTAACAGTGTTCCGAACTCATTGTATCGTTACAGGACTGAGGCAAGTTTGTGATGCTGAGTATTTCATCACACTTAATTATATTTTTCTTTATAATAATTACACACACACACACACACACACACACACGTACCAGGAGCACCAGCAGCAGCAGCAGACAGGAAGGTGACCGCAGACCCATGGCGAGTGTGGCTGTGCGCGTCTTCAGGGGCGGGGTGTGTGTGCGTGCAGGGCGTCCGTGCAAGCACATAAATACCCTCAGACACCCAGCCCATTAAAAAAAACAACGATTTATTTTTCGGTGCATGCGTGGCCTGAGAAACACGCCAGCTGCCGACACATCATCAAGCACGCGAGCACACACACACACACACACACACACACAAATACACACACACACGGTTTCTGTAGACATGCTGAACGCCCTAATGTTTTTTTTTCTTTTTCTAAGGTGGTGCTTGAAGTGCGGGTAGGCTGTCTTGAGGGGTCCCTTTGACCAAGGCCTACGAGAGGGAAGGCCTAGGCGATGGGGGGGGGGGGCTGACCTGAGCCACTCATCAAGGTGAGGGTAAGGATAGCCCGCACTCCTCAGTTTCTTCCCAGGTCAGGTCGGGGTCACTGCGCGCTACTCTCCAGCCATCCCTTCCCGCAAAACAGTGTCTCTTAGTGGTTTATTTTTGCTGTCAATGTCATTTGGTTATGCCTAACACGTGTGCAGTTCCGAATTGCAAAGGAAACTACAGGAACGGCTAAAAGTGCGCGTGTTTTCCTTGCCGAGAGATGAGGAACTCTCCCCAAAATGGCTGCGCGCTATCAGGAGGGAGGGAAGGCTATACACCGAACAAGCACAGCAGGGTAAGTCCTTCTCGTTTTATTTTAACTTCATTCTTATATTTTACGGGCTTGTCGATGAATGTGTACCCGGGAACACCTGGGAAGGGACACTGTGCTTGGGGGCGTAAAGGGGGCTGTTACACTGGGCAAATTTTCCGTGGATCTTCAGTCAAACCACGATTTCCGCTGGCGTGGTTCTCCTATTTCCGTGGTTTTCTCACGTGTCCACGAGCTTCAGAAAGTGCAATGGAAAACAACTGACTACTGAGGGACTGAAGGGAAATGATGGCCACCTCTTGATTGTTTTGTAGGAGCAGCGAGTAGCGGGCTTTTTTTATTATTGTTTCCTTTTTTTGTGCCCTTGAGCTGCCTCCTTTGTTGTAAGAAAAATGTGGGTGCTCAACTTCATTCATCCCTCGTTTTCCTGTGTGTGGTTTTACATTACTGTTTCGGATTTATGCTCGTGTGATGCAGAATGTCCGCGGGAAGACGAGGGCGGCTCAGCTTTCCTTAATAGTGAATGGCGAGGTCAGGAAGCCGGGTGGGAGTGACTTTAGCGCCTCTGTTGCTTAAGGGTCTACTACACTTGGCAAATTTTCCGGTTCTCATGTGTTTCTTGTTATTGCTGATGATGATGATGATAGAGAGTAATACCGTCGTTCTTCGGTGAAATCTACCGTAGCTTTGGAAGATCGTGGACACGTCAGAAAACATCCACGGTAATAGGAGAACCACGCCAGCGGAAATCGTGGTTTGACTGAAGATCCACGGAAAATTTGCCCAGTGTGATAGCCCCTTAAAGAGGAGAAAAGATGAGCTCCGGGGGGCAGGGTGAGGCAGGCAAGATGGCGCCATTATAAACAGCTGCCCGCGTCACAACGGGAAGGGGCCGCCCACAAGGACCCCCCCAAAGAGACTACCAAATACATAATAATAATAATAATAATAATAATAATAGCAATAGCCCCTTTAAGCCCCTAGCAGTGTCCCTTCCCAGGTGTTCCCGGCAGAGGAAGATGAACAGCTGGACGCTCTATATATCTCTACGCCAGTCAGTAAGTCACCCATTCCGTCAGCCAGTCAGTAAGTCACCCATTCCGTCAGCCAGTCAGTAAGTCACCCATTCCGTCAGCCAGTCAGTAAGTCAGTCAGCCAAACCGTTACTAATTTTCTCAGCCAATCAGTAATTTTGTCAGCCAGTCAGTAAATAGTTCGACCATTCTGTCAATCAGTAATTCAATCAGCCAGTCAGTGGGTCAGTCAGCAACTTGGTCAGCCAGTCCGTCAGTTGGTCCGTCAGTCAGTCCGTTAGTAAAAAAGATGATGTACAATGAGCTGTTGGCGTAGTAATTCTCAGCGGACATTTGGGATGTTAAATAAAAGACAAAATCTGCCTGACAGTTGTTTTAGCCTTCCGAGAGATTAATTCCTGGTACAGATTATTCATGATTTACGGACAGACTCAGAGCACAGGGATACAATGGTAGGGGCAGCCCAGGTACTGGTCCTTAGCGTCAAGCACAGCATGGTCATTGCAAAGCCTGTAGCGCCCGGCCATGAGCCGCGAGACAATGTCGCGGTAGTTCTGTCTGAGGCGGAGAGGACAGCGACTGTGTAAGGGCGACCACTGCTCTCTCTCTCTCTCTCTCTCTCTCTCTCTCTCTCTCTCTCTCTCTCTCTCTCTCTCTCTCTCTCTCTCTCTCAGTAGGGGCAGTTAGCAAGGGGAACGCAGTTGTGGTTGTCGGGGTGGAAGACTGTCCCCACGGCGCAAGACTCGACGTCCTGGTAGGTGCCGGTCGCCGCCGTGCAGTGGTAGTAGTCAGCCGTGCACTGGTTGGGGCACCTGGCGAAGTAGCCGACGGAGACACAGGTGAAGGGGTCGATGCAGCCGTCGGCGCCCACCACGTTGAGGCACGACAACCGTGTGGCGCACGCGGCCGCGGGGGAGCACCCTTGGAGGAGGTAGTCGAAGTGTTCCCCGTCGGGACATGTGCCGTGCCTGGTGGGCACCGCAGAGGCGTCTGTGCAGAAGTAGTAGCTCCGGCAGTCCAGCGGGTCTGCTACGAACGTGCCCGCAGCGTCAGCCTCTGTGCAGTAAGGGTGGCAGTGGCAGCAGAGCCTCTCGTCAGTCTGGCACTCCTCGCCGTTAAAGAAGAACTTGGATGCATCGCAGGTCCCAGATCCTGTGACTTTTCCTCCATCACATTCATAGTAAGAGTGACAGTCAGTGAAGGAGGAAATTAGCCGAGAGCCAGTTTCCGGGCACTCGAAGCTGCAGCTGCCTGTCGGGGGTTCTACCGTGCACTCGTCGCACTCATCTCCCACTACACACGTGTGACTGGTGGCGTCGAAGACCTGCCCGGCGGGACAGTCGAAGGGCAAGCTGGAAGGGCCACTCGTCAAACATAAATAGTAGCCGCGGCAGTTCTCGGGGTCCGGAACTAAATCATTTGGGTCACATCCGTCACAGTCTGGCTGCTTGGTGCAGGGGTCAGTGTTGGTGCAGGCGGCGGCTGCGAGGGCGGCAGGCATCTGGCGGGGCAGCGGGCGTTGGTAAAAGTGTTCCGAACTCATTGTATCGTTACAGGACTGAGGCAAGTTTGTGATGCTGAGTATTTCATCACACTTAATTATATTTTTCCTTATAATAATTACACACACACACACACACACACACACACACACACACACGTACCAGGAGCACCAACAGCAGCAGCAGACAGGAAGGTGACCGCAGACCCATGGCGAGTGTGGCTGTGCGCGTCTTCAGGGGCGGGGTGTGTGTGCGTGCACGGCGTCCGTGCAAGCACATAAATACCCTCAGACACCCAGCCCATTAAAAAAAAAACGATTTATTTTTCGGTGCATGCGTGGCCTGAGAAACACGCCAGCTGCCGACACATCATCAAGCACGCGAGCACACACACACACACACACACACACGGTTTCTGTAGACATGCTGAACGCCCTAATGTTTTTTTTTTTTCTAAGGTGGTGCCTGTAGCGCGGGTAGGCTGTCTTGAGGGGTCCCTACGAGAGGGAAGGCCTAGGCGATGGGGGGGGGCTGACCTGAGTCACTCATCAAGGTGAGGGTAAGGATAGCCCGCACTCCTCAGTTTCTTCCCAGGTCAGGTCGGGGTCACTGCGCGCTACTCTCCAGCCATCCCTTCCCGCAAAACAGTGTCTCTTAGTGGTTTATTTTTGCTGTCAATGTCATTTGGTTATGCCTAACACGTGTGCAGTTCCGAATTGCAAAGGAAACTACAGGAACGGCTAAAAGTGCGCGTGTTTTCCTTGCCGAGAGATGAGGAACTCTCCCCAAAATGGCTGCGCGCTATCAGGAGGGAGGGAAGGCTATACACCGAACAAGCACAGCAGGGTAAGTCCTTCTCGTTTTATTTCAACTTCATTCTTATATTTCACGGACAAGAGAGAGAGAGAGAGAGAGAGAGAGAGAGAGAGAGAGAGAGAGAGAGAGAGAGAGAGAGAGAGAGAGAGAGAGAGAGAGAGAGAGACCTATTCAGGAAAACACATCACACATGACTTCATATGTATGTATGTATCTACATATGCATGTATGTACGTATGTTTATCTATTCATCTATCTAGATATCTTGTATACCTATTTTTAACCGTCTATCTATCTATCTATTACTTTTATAAATTCAATTATTCTATATATTTTATACATACATTATTTTTTGCATGTGTGAGGTGCATTCTAGGCCCCAAGACATCATGCGAGAGGCAACGCGCTTCAACGAGAAGACTGGAAGGGAACTTAGCGCCAGCTTGATGAAGATTCGCCTCCAGGATGGTGCTGTTCCTTCCCAATTACCTAACTGCCCAGACTATTGATCGGGACGTGTTAGAGAACGCCCCGACATGAAGAGGACGAGGAGGGAGCAATCTGCTGTACAGGAGGCAATGGAGAGATGTATATGTGAAGTGTTTCTTTACCAATAACATTTAAGAAATAAACTAAGTACGGTTCTTTTTTCTTCTTCTTGAAAATAAGCCTTATATAAGACAGCATCATGTTTTCATCAACAAGGTACAGTATCTAGCACCAAAGGAATAAATGAACAAACAGTAAGAAGGGCAGTACTAAAAGCCTTAAGGTCATCAGGGGTAGGTCATTATATAGTGGGACACACGGAGGTGAAACACAGGAGAAGACACACAGCGCGGAACGGGGAGAGGAGACAAGAGCGAAGCGCGGGACCGCACCTTGCTGACCTCACTCCCCATCGCCTATAGTCTGTTCCGAGCAAGAAGTCCGTTCAGGGTGGAGCTGGTATCGTCGTTTACCTCTACCCATGCTGCCAAATCAGCCTTCGTACATGCGTCTCTCTCTTATTTCCCATCCATGTGCTATTTGAAAGCGGTATTTTATATATTCTGTATATAGTAAAAGAAGCTACATAGTACAATGAGTGTCGATGTTTAGGATTATTACAAGGATTTGTATAAATTCTATGACATGTGGCAGCGATTTTTTCCCATGTTGCCACGTTGTGGTGGTGGTGGTGGTGGTCGGTGTGTCCCCCTAGGTCCCTCCCCCGGGTCAAGAGGGAGAGAGAGGGAGAGGGAGAGAGATAAACGGATGGGTTGTGGGTGGGTAGGCCGGGAGAGAGTGCTAATCTGATAAATGGCGGTCGAACTGGCAGCGCTGCATTCATGGGAATTCTGGAATCTGCCACACCTTGAACCGACTTCATACTCCGAACAGACTATAGGCCTCCCCTCTCGTAGGCCTTGATTTGACGCCCCAGCCCGTTTGTGACACGGGCGAATTTAATTTATAGTGTCTGCCGGGATGCGTGACTCCTGCCTGGACCATGCTGCCCATCTGTACAGCGGGCCGCAACCCACACCAACTAAATCAGAAAATCCTTTAACCCGGTAGCAGCGACGGACCAAATTTGTGGTTTTACCGCGTACCAGCGACAGACCAAGTTTTTGCCGTGATATAAATCCCCCAAAATAAATGATGCGTAGACTGATCAGGAATGCGTTGATATATGTTATGGAATGGTTTGTGTGAGTGACTTACTGACTGACTGACTGACTGATTGACTTACTGACTGGCTGACGGCATGGCTGACTTACTGACTGGCCTAGATGTATATAGACCATCCAGCTGTTCCTCTGCGGGCTTGTCGATGAATGTGTACCCGGGAACACCTGGGAAGGGACACTGTGCTTGGGGGCGTAAAGGGGGCTGTTACACTGGGCAAATTTTCCGTGGATCTTCAGTCAAACCACGATTTCCGCTGGCGTGGTTCTCCTATTTCCGTGGTTTTCTCACGTGTCCACGAGCTTCAGAAAGTGATGCAATGGAAAACAACTGACTACTGAGGGACTGAAGGGAAATGATGGCCACCTCTTGATTGTTTTGTAGGAGCAGCGAGTAGCGGGCTTTTTTTATTATTGTTTCCTTTTTTTGTGCCCTTGAGCTGTCTCCTTTGTTGTAAGAAAAATGTGGGTGCTCAACTTCATTCATCCCTCGTTTTCCTGTGTGTGGTTTTACATTACTGTTTCGGATTTATGCTCGTGTGATGCAGAATGTCCGCGGGAAAACGAGGGCGGCTCAGCTTTCCTTAATAGTGAATGGCGAGGTCAGGAAGCCGAATGGGAGTGACTTTAGCGCCTCTGTTGCTTAAGGGTCTACTACACTTGACCAATTTTCCGGTTCTCATGTGTTTCTTGTTATTGCTGATGATGATGATGGTCAGTAATACCGTCGTCCTTCGGTGAAATCTACCGTAGCTTTGGAAGATCGTGGACACGTCAGAAAACATCCACGGAAATAGGAGAACCACGCCAGCGGAAATCGTGGTTTGACTGAAGATCCACGGAAAATTTGCCCAGTGTAATAGCCCCTTAAAGAGGAGAAAAGATGAGCTCCGGGGGGCAGGGTGAGGCAGGCAAGATGGCGCCACTATAAACAGCTGCCCGCGTCACAACGGGAAGGGGCCGCCCACAAGGACCCCCCAAAAAGACTACCACATACATAATAATAATAATAATAATAATAATAATAATAATAATAATAATAATAATAATAATAATAATAATAATAATAACAATAGCCCCTTTAAGCCCCTAGCAGTGTCCCTTCCCAGGTGTTCCCGGCAGAGGAAGATGAACAGCTGGACGCTCTATATATCTCTACGCCAGTCAGTAAGTCACCCATTCCGTCAGCCAGTCAGTAAGTCAGTCAGCCAAACTGTTACTAATTTTCTCAGCCAATCAGAAATTTTGTCAGCCAGTCAGTAAATAGTTCGACCATTCTGTCAATCAGTAAGATAGTCAGCCAGTCAGTGGGTCAGTCAGCAACTTGGTCAGCCAGTCCGTCAGTTGGTCCGTCAGTCAGTCCGTTAGTAAAAAAGATGATGTACAATGAGCTGTTGGCGTAGTAATTCTCAGCGGACATTTGGGATGTTCAATAAAAGACAAAATCTGCCTGACAGTTGTTTTAGCCTTCCGAGAGATTAATTCCTGGTACAGATTATTCATGATTTACGGACAGACTCAGAGCACAGGGATACAATGGTAGGGGCAGCCCAGGTACTGGTCCTTAGCGTCAAGCACAGCATGGTCATTACAAAGCCTGTAGCGCCCGGCCATGAGCCGCGAGACAATGTCGCGGTAGTTCTGTCTGAGGCGGAGAGGACAGCGACTGTGTAAGGGCGACCACTGCTCTCTCTCTCTCTCTCTCTCTCTCTCTCTCTCTCTCTCTCTCTCTCTCTCTCTCTCTCTCTCTCTCTCTCTCTCTCTCAGTTGGGGTAGGGGCAGTTAGCGAGGGGAACGCAGTCGTGGCTGTCGGGGTGGTAGACTGTCCCCCCGGTGCAGGACTGAACGCCCTGGAAGGTGCCGGTCGCCGCCTCGCAGTGGTAGTAGTCAGCCGTGCACTGGTTGGGGCACCTGGCGAAGTAGCCGACGGAGACACAGGTGAAGGGGTCGATGCAGCCGTCGGCGCCCACCACGTTGAAGCACGACACCTGTGTGCTGCACGGGGCCGTGGTGGAACACCCGTTGAGGAAGGAGTCGAAGTTCTCCCCGTCGGGACACGTGCCGTGCGTGGTGGGCACCGCAGAAGGAGTTGTGCAGAGGTAGTAGTTTCGGCAGTCCAGCGGGTCTGCTACGATCGTGCCCGCAGCGTCAGTCTCTGTGCAGTAAGGGTGGCAGTGGCAGCAGAGCCTCTCGTCAGTCTGGCACTCCTCGCCGTTAAAGAAGGGAGTGGATGCATCGCAGGTCCCAGATCCTGTGACTTTTCCTTCTTCACATTCATAGTAAGAGTGACAGTCAGTGATGGAGGAAATTACCCCAGAGCCAGTGACCGGGCACTCGTAGCTGCAGTTGCCTGTCGGGGGTACTACCGGGCACTCTTCGCATTCATCTCCCTTCTGACACGCTTGACTGGTAGCGTTGAAGACCTGCCCGGCGGGACAGTCGAAGGCTAAGCTGGGAGGGTCCTCATCGAAACATACATAGTAGCTGCGGCAGTTCTCGGGGTCCGGAACTAAAGTACCTGCGTCACATCCGGCACAGTTTGGCTGGCCGATGCAGGGGTCAGTGTTGGTGCAGACGGCGGCTACGAGGGCGGCAGGCACCTGGCGGGGCAGCGGGCGTTGGTAAAAGTGTTCCGAACTCATTGTATTGTTACAGGACTGAGGCAAGTTTGTGATGCTGAGTATTTCATCACACTTAATTATATTTTTCCTTATAATAATTACACACACACACACACACACACACACACACACACACACACACACACACGTACCAGGAACACCAGCAGCAGCAGCAGACAGGAAGGTGACCGCAGACCCATGGCGTGTATGTGACAGGCTGTGCGCGTCTTCAGGGGCGGGATGTGTGTGTGCGTGCAGTGCATCCGTGCAAGCACATAAATACCCTCAGACACCCAACCCCTTAAAAACCATCTATTGTTCATCTGATGCGAGGCCTGAGAGACACGCCAGCTGCCGACACACACACACACACACACACACACACACACGAGTGCAAATCTATGGTAAAAGATCTGACTGGGGATGTGTTACGAGTGGGGTCCCACAAGGTTCGGTATTAGGTCCACTTTTGTTTATTATTTATATCAATGACTTAGATACAGGAATTAGTAGTGATGTCAGTAAGTTTGCAGATGATACCAAGATCGGTAGAGTAATTGAGTCGGATCAGGACGCTAGTATTCTCCAAGGTGAACTCAACAGATTGTATGACTGGGCGGATCAATGGCAGATGGAGTTCAATGTAGGGAAGTGCAGTATTCTGAGTGTAGGTAGGAACAACCCCTCACATAACTATTGCTTAAATGACACTCTCATAAGCAGGTCTGGGTGCGAGAGGGATTAAGGGGTCTTAGTGAGCTCTGATCTCCGTCCAAGGCCACAATGCATTCAAGCTAGAAATCGAGCTAATAGGGTACTGGGATTTATTTCAAGGAGCTTAAACAACAGAAGCGTCGAAGTCTTCCTCCAACTATATTTAGCATTAGTTAGACCTCATCTTGACTATGCGGTTCAGTTCTGGTCACCTTACTATAGAATGGATATCAAAATATTAGAATCGGTGCAGAGGAGAATGACTAAGATGATTCAGGGGTTGAGAAACTTGCCATACGAGGAAAGACTCAAACAGTTAAACTTGCATTCTCTAGAAAGGCGAAGGGTGCGTGGAGACATGATCGAGGTTTATAAATGGATGAAGGGCTTTAATAAGGGAGACATTCATAAGGTTTTGTTGGTAAGAGAACCGGGTAGGACACGAAGTAATGGGTTTAAACTGGACAAATTCAGATTCAACAGGGACATAGGCAAAAATTGGTTTACTAACAGGGTGGTGGATGAGTGGAATAGGCTTAGCAGTCATGTGGTGAGTGCCAATACAATCGTCACATTCAAAAATAGATTAGATAAATTCATGGACAGCGATATTAGGTGGGGTTAGATACACGGGAGCTTAGGGTCAAAGGAGCTGCCTCGTACAAGTCTACCGGCCTCTTGCAGACTCCTACGTTCTTATGTTCTTCTGTTCTTATTAGGAAGACTATAGCTGCTACAAAGATAAAAGGGGTGGAGGGAAGGGTATATTTCTCTGATAGACCTAAGGAAATTAAATGGGCCTAATGGGAAGAATTTTAATGGGCAATCCACTGCACTGATATCTCCAGGACAATAATTACATTTCGAAACTGCACTTCAGATTTTCGAATTTCTACTCACAAATCAAATCACAACAAGGGAGATCAGTGTTTGTCTGGTATTAATCTCTCTCTCTCTCTCTCTCTCTCTCTCTCTCTCTGTAGCTAACCTAACCTAACCTAACCTAACCTATATGTACCTTAATATCCACCAGCTGACGCGAAGAGGCAACTTTAACGTACTAATATTTTCATATGTTTATTTATTATTTATGTTACCGACTTTGTCCATGGCGCACGCTAACCACTCAGCCATCGCCTTATTCACTCATACATTTACTCATATTTTTTTCTCTGCTGTGCCCGGCTGTGAATGAGAGGGCAGCGAAAAGGTCTGCAGCACAACGGGAGATAAGGTTGGTATTGTCAAATGCTCCCACCCCTCACGCCAACTATTTCCAAGGGCCATAAAGGAGGTTAATCGAGTTCTAATAAGTTTTCTTTTAGGTTCACGGTACAGAAGAAGGCTCAGACTACCACCAGGGCCATAAAAGTACCCCTGGAAATGCCCTAAACTCCCACGAAAGCCTTGTCAAATGAGTGTTCTTTTAGGTTCACGGTACAGAAGAAGGCTCAGACTACCACCAGGCTCATAAAAGTACCCCTGGAAATGCCCTAAACTCCCACGAAAGCCTTGTCAAATGAGTGTTCTTTTAGGTTCACGGTACAGAAGAAGGCTCAGACTACCACCAGGGTCATTAAAGTACCCCTGGAAATGCCCTAAACTCCCGCGAAAGCCTTGTCAAATGAGTGTTCTTTTAGGTTCACGGTACAGAAGAAGGCTCAGACTACCACCAGGGCCATAAAAGTACCCCTGGAAATGCCCTAAACGCCCACGAGAGCCTTGTCAAATGAGTGTTCTTTTAGGTTCACGGTACAGAAGAAGGCTCAGACTACCACCAGGGCCATAAAAGTACCCCTGGAAATGCCCTAAACTCCCACGAAAGCCTTGTCAAATGAGTGTTCTTTTAGGTTCACGGTACAGAAGAAGGCTCAGACTACCACCAGGGTCATAAAAGTACCCCTGGAAATGCCCTAAACTCCCACGAAAGCCTTGTCAAATGAGTGTTCTTTTAGGTTCACGGTACAGAAGAAGGCTCAGACTACCACCAGGCTCATAAAAGTACCCCTGGAAATGCCCTAAACTCCTACGAAAGCCTTGTCAAATGAGTGTTCTTTTAGGTTCACGGTACAGAAGAAGGCTCAGACTACCACCAGGCTCATAAAAGTACCCCTGGAAATGCCCTAAACTCCCACGAAAGACTAGTAAATTACGTGTTCTTGGGCGCAGAAATGTTTAAAAATATGGGTTGTGAGGGTGAAGGCACAGCGGCTATCGTTACCGTGCGCCAAATTGGTCCAGGAGTCCCGCCCCGCCCCCTGCCTCCCCCTCCCTCCAAGGCAACACTGACCCCAAGCTCCAGCCTCCGTCCACCAAGCCAATCCAGTGGGAGCGGATTCTGAAACGAAGTTACGGCGTCGTATCTGCTTAAGGCGCCGCAAGTCCGGCCGTAGCGCTTCCGCTGGTATACTCAAAACACCGGCGCGGCCATTTTGAGGAGTTACGGCGCCGCAGGTTAAGGCGGGTGTGGGCCGCCCTAAGTGAGTTACGGCCTCCTCTCCCTGCACGCCTTCGCTGCTACGAGTGGAACATACAGCCTTCATACAGGTATGAAGTGCATACATACGATGTTTACGTAGTTATACTACTTATACAACTGTAAGAGGTGAATGAACTGCCAGTAAGATGTTTAGTAATACAGTAACTAGGAAGTTTGGGGAAAACTTGTGAGAGGGCTTCCCACTGCCTCTTGCAATGATACATTTTTATTATGTGGAGTTGCAAAGAACTAGTAAGTAGATCTAAGGTATGTTGCCATGTTCCTGTGCACTCATACTTTATGGACAGCATCACAATTGAAGACGTGGTAAATATATATGCATTCAGTTCACGCGCATGACACCATTTTCCTCATATTTGCCTTCCTAAATCCTACAGACTTGGGGATCCACCCCCCATCCTTCACAACCTACGTAGTATCTTGCACGCGTGGGTGAGCAGGGACATCACTGTGTTGCAAGTGTTGTATATATACCATAGTGCTGATAAATGTTAAAGGTAACTTTTCACAAAAATAGTGTTATAGCTTGCATATACAATACAGCATCGTCTGAATGTCTGAGGTTATGAACAAAGGTAGGTTAGGTTTGTGTCAGTGCTATTAGCATTAGTAGCTCCTCTTCCGAAAAGCTCGGCCTCCTTTTCTTTGTAGGGGGCAAGGTAGGGGGTGAGGAGAGAGGCTCCATTGTCGTGAGAGGGTGGGCACCGCGGGAACGTTCGCACAACAGCTAATTTGTGTTTACATCCCGCGATTGGTCGACGCTTCCTATTTGCCGACTAGAACTTGCCCCTGATTGGCCACTGTGACGCGGCCGGGCGCCCTAAGGCCCCCTTACGACGGCCTTAAAAAGTTTTGAGTATGGGAAAGGAATGCCGAGACACGGCGCCGTAGCGCGGCCGTAGCCAACGGCGCCTTGGTGAAGTTAAGGCAGCGCGCGGGCCTTAACTTACGGCCCTTCTCAGAATCCGCCCCCAGGGCTGTATTTTAAGACACCATCGCTTCTCACATCAACTATTTCCAAAGGTCAAAGAAGGGATCACTGTTTTTCATGAGTGTTTTTTAAGGTTCATGGCACAGAGGAAGGGTCACACTACCACCAGGGTCATAAAACTACCCCTGGAAAGGCCTACAGCTCCTACGAAAGCCTTGTCAAATATGTGAACTTGGGCGATGAAATGTTTTAAAATACGACCTTAAGTTGGTACTGTCGGACGCTCCCGCCTTACACAACTATTTCCAAAGGCCAAACAGGAGACTAGTCGAGTTCTAATGAGTGTTTATTTGGGCCGGCCATCAGGCCCCACCGGGAAGAAGCCTACCGGCGCAATAGGCCGCGACGTAAAAAAAAAATATAAAAAAAGCGGGACGCCTATCGGATCAGAGGCAAGAGCAAACACATGTTATCTAATAGGAGTGGCCATACAGGACGCGGGTAGCGGGTTCCCTCCAAGCTTACCCGCTACCCGCGTCCTGTATGACCACTCCTATTAAATAACATGTGTTTGTTCTTGCCGCTGACCCGCTAGGCGTCCCGCTCCCCTCTACCCTCCCAGCAAACCGCGAGCAGTGTGGCCGCACCCTGAGAGTCCTGGGTGGAGGGGGTCAAGGGGACGCCCACAGAGTCTATGGCTTGAGCAAGTCGATGGCTCTTGTCTTGGTGTACTGCTTGGGACGGGAATAAGGGTGTCTGTATGGATGCATGCCCTGAGGAGCCCCCGGGAATGGCGTCGTGGGGTGTGCGAGGCGACGCCCCTCCCTCCCCCCAATGTTTGCTGTCGTTAATTGATGATTGCTTGGAGCAGACATGGGACCGCTGTCAGCTGTCGGGAGTGCTTTCAAAGACTGCCTCCAGCGACTATCGGAGGGTTGCGGCGCCACGTGAGAAAGAACAGCTTGGGGCGCGACGCAACGCAGACCCCAGCCAAGGACGCCGGGCGTGATGGTGGGCGCCGCGAGGGTCTGCAGACATCCAGAGGGAACCAGCCCACCTGCTGCGCCAGGCGTCGCCCAGAACTCTATAACCTTCAGGCCTCCCTGGCTTGAACTGAACACGGCGTCGGCTGCACGGCGGCCTCGGCAGGGTGACGGCTGAAGCAGTCCTCTGTACCTCCAGGCTCAGGGGTCGTTGTCATGTCTTAGAGGAAGCTTGCTGCGCCATTCATCCCGCACCCATTATATTAACTCCTACAGACGGAAACTTCTCATTTGCTTATTTTCAGACTCCACGCTGAAGCGCGGCGAGCAGGCCTTGCAGCCTCCCAGCAGGACGCGCCGAGTGGAGCATCCCTGCCGGCGTGCGGGCTGGGCACTACGGCGAGTGTCTCTAAGGCTGCTGGGACGTGTACTGGGCAGGGCGCGGGGGAACAGGCAACTTTTAACCCGCTTGGACTCGATTATGCTTCCCGAATAAAGGAAATGTATTCTTTTCCCAAAGAGTATGGAACGCAATGATGCCGGGCGAGCGCGTTGTGGCGCCCTCAGCAGCAAGGTCGTGAAGCCGCCGGGAACATCCCCGGAGCCTCGGCGGCAGCCTTTTCAAGTAGGCGTCCTTGAAGCAGCTCTGCACGGCTTGTGAATAGCGCTGGGTTGTCACTGGGTGCGCTGATACTCATTGCGTGGCGGTAGGTCACTGATGGGTGCTGGGTACCCCTGCCTAGGGCTCAAACACTATTACTGCTCCTATTTCTGCGTCAGGGTTGTTGTTTTTTTTCTTTTTTTACGTCTTGGCCTATTGCGCCGGTAGGCTTCTTCCCGTTGGATCCTGATGGTCGGCCCAGCCCGTTCTGGCGCAGGCGAGTGTTTATAGTGGCGCCATCTTGTACTGGCTCATGCTGTCCTCCCGGAGCTCATCTTTAATCCTGGAATCTAGAGTCCGGGTTGATAGGTGGTCTTCTGGACAGCATGTGGGTAGTTTTAAGCCACTCGGCGGCGGTTGAAAAATCCCAGCTTGGTGGCACCAGTCGGGGATTGAATTCGCGTCCTCCTGAACGCGGGGCCGTCACGCTATCCGTTCAGCCACCGCCTCCCCGTTTCGTTGGGCAGACAGGCTGGGTTTGTTCAGGAATGGCTCGTGAGAGGAAGAACATTCATTTACGAAGAAAATGAAGGTCACACTCGTTCAAGACGCAAAAGACGTCACATGCAAGACAAACAGCGCGGTGGAAAATTATCGCTTCTCCGAATAACAACTCCGTGATGTGGTGATTGGCACGCACAGCACACCCAGCTGTTCATCTTCCCTCTCGGGCTGGTAAGTATTTGTGTTCACGGGGAAACCTTGGGCCTGGAGACTGAGATAGCACGCCGCCGAGAGCCTGGGAAAGAACTTGCCACAGTGCCACAGTCCGAGGAAGGTTGACGAGAGAACAGTCACGTAGACGAGACAAGAAACATTTCGACACATTTGATAAGAGTTTCGTAAGAGTTTTGGGCCTTTCCAGGAACAGCTTCATGACCCTGCTGGTGTGACCCTTCTGTACTGCGAACCTGAAAACACACATTAGAACCTGATATATCTCCTTACCAGACTTTGGAAATAGTTGATGTTAGGGATAGAGGCGTTTGGGAATAAGATTACTCCTGGAAATGACCACAACTCCTAGGAAAGCCTTGTCAGATGTGTTCTTTGAGGTTCACGGTACAGAGGAAGGGTCCAACTACCACCAGGGTCATAAAAATACTGGAAATACCCACAACTTCCACAAAAGCCTTGTCAGATGTGTTCTTTTAGGTTCACGGTACAGAGGAAGGGCCCAACTACCACCAGGGTCATAAAAATACTGGAAATGCCCACAACTTCCACGAAAGCCTTGTCAGATGTGTTCTTTGAGGTTCACGGTACAGAGGAAGGGTCCAACTACCACCAGGGTCATAAAACAACTCTTGGAAATGCCCACAACTCCTAGGAAAGCCTTGTCAGATGTGTTCTTTGAGGTTCACGGTACAGAGGAAGGGCCCAACTACCACCAGGGTCATAAAGATATTGGAAATACCCACAACTTCCACGAAAGCCTTGTCAGATGTGTTCTTTTAGGTTCACGGTACAGAGGAAGGGCCCAACTACCACCAGGATCATAAAGATATTGGAAATACCCACAACTTCCACGAAAGCCTTGTCAGATGTGTTCTTTTAGGTTCACGGTACAAAGGAAGGGTCCAACTACCACCAGGGTCATAAAACTACTCTTGGAAATACCCACAGCTCCTAGGAAAGCCTTGTCAGATGTGTGCAAGTGGTTGAGCGAGGAAATGTTCGAGAAATATGGCGCTAGGTGGAAACATGACGCAGCAACAGGGGGGAGATCTCACGCTGGCTCGGGGCACATCAAGGTGACCTACCACCCTCACGGCTTGTCTATTTTACGGGTCAGGAGATACAGAAGGGGGAAGCGAGGGCGGCGGCGACTGACAGGGGTGCAAGGGGCGAAGAAAACAGGCCATCGAGGTCATAGATAAAATTAACCAGGATTGCAAGATATAAAGTGTCCAAAATTTTGTTACGGAAAAACCCCTCTCTCTCTCTCTCTCTCTCTCTCTCTCTCTCTCTCTCTCTCTCTGGGAAAGATAATGATGAGAAAAGAACATATGTGATGACGTCAGAAGCGGCAAAATAAATTAAAAATACTTTCTTCATGGAGAGAGAGAGAGAGAGAGAGAGAGAGAGAGAGAGAGAGAGAGAGAGAGAGAGAGAGAGAGAGAGAGAGAGAGAGAGAGAGAGAGAGAGAGAGAGAGAGAGAGAGAGAGAGAGAATGTAATTATTGTGATATGTTTTTTTAATAAACAAACAATCGAGGTATTACGTTTTTTATTCATGATTGTGTTGATGAATATATAATAATAATAATAATAATAATAATAATAATAATAATAATAATAATAATAATAATAATAATAAACACGGTAAGTCTAAAGTGAGCGCTAAAGTATACCTTCAATCCTTAGAAGTAAAGTTAGGAACAATATCTTAAGTTCCACCGTTGACAATTTCTACAAAAGGACACATTATGACATTGCTCAAATATCAACCCATCAGAAGCAACGCTCGCCACTACAAAGGCGTACTCTGGAGAGGTCTGATGCAGTGTACCTTCCCCATGTGTTCCCAGGTACCCATTTACCCACAAGGCCGAAAGGGAGGATGAACGCCAAATGCCCAGGCCGGATTCTAACTCATGTATATGGATTCGTAGGTAGGCATGTTAACCACTACGGTATCATCATTGGCCATCACCACTGACACCCCCACCACTAGCATCCCCCCCACCACTAGTACCACCTCCACCTCAACCTCCCTCGCCTGTGCTGCACTAATTCTACCTGTGAGAGAGTTCCTTTGGAGTTTGTATGGGGATAGGAAGGCGTGGTATTCCTTTCTTTGGAGCGATAGAATTTTAAACATTATTATTATTATTATTATTATTATTATTATTATTTTACAACAAAGGACACGGCTCAAGGGTAACAAAAAGAGTGTAGGGAAAAGAGCCGGCTACTCACCGCTCCCACAACAGACAAAAGTAAAGATACTCGACTTTTTGTCCTATAATTATGTCCTTTCTCGTCCAGTTCCTTCTCTTCATCCTCTTCTTTGGCCTCAACTTCGTCTTCTTCCCAACGTCATATCTCCGCCGTGCTGCCGCTTGTCGTATAAAAAAAGTTACCGAGGAAGGGTCCAACTGCCACCAGGGTCATAAAACTACTCTTGGAAATGCCCACAACTCCCACGAAAGCCTTGTTAGATGTGTTCTTTAAGGTTCACGGTACAGAGGAAGGGTCCAACTACCACCAGGGTCATAAAACTACTCATGGAAATGCCCACAACTCCCACGAAAGCCTTGTCAGATGTGTTCTTTGAGGTTCACGGTACAGAGGAAGGGTCCAACTACCACCAGGGTCATAAAACTACTCTTGGAAATGCCCACAACTCCTAGGAAAGCCTTGTCAGATGTGTTCTTTGAGGTTCACGGTACAGAGGAAGGGTCCAACTACCACCAGGGTCATAAAACTACTCATGGAAATGCCCACAACTCCCACGAAAGCCTTGTCAGATGTGTTCTTTGAGGTTCACGGTACAGAGGAAGGGTCCAACTACCACCAGGGTCATAAAACTACTCCTGGAAATGCCCACAACTCTGTCTCATGTCTTTCTCTGCCTCTGTGGTGGATAGTGGAGTGTTTCCCATGTGGTATTGGTGTGCTGGATATCCCTTCACTGGTAGCCTGGTAACATACACTCCCAGGTCTTTCTCTGCCTCAGTGGTGGATAGTGGAGTGTTTCCCATGTGGTGTTGGTGTACTGGATATCCCTTCACTGGTAGCCTGGTAACATACACGCCCAGGTCTTTCTCTGCCTCTGTGGTGGATAGTGGAGTGTTTCCCATGTGGTATTGGTGTGCTGGATATCCCTTCACTGGTAGCCTGGTAACATACACTCCCAGGTCTTTCTCTGCCTCAGTGGTGGATAGTGGAGTGTTTCCCATGTGGTGTTGGTGTACTGGATATCCCTTCACTGGTAGCCTGGTAACATACACGCCCAGGTCTTTCTCTGCCTCTGTGGTGGATAGTGGAGTGTTTCCCATGTGGTATTGGTGTGCTGGATATCCCTTCACTGGTAGCCTGGTAACACACACTCCCAGGTCTTTCTCTGTCTCTGTGGTGGATAGTGGAGTGTTTCCCATGTGGTATTGGTGTGCTGGATATCCCTTCACTGGTAGCCTGGTAACACACACTCCCAGGTCTTTCTCTGCCTCTGTGGTGGATAGTGGAGTGTTTCCCATGTGGTATTGGTGTGCTGGATATCCCTTCACTGGTAGCCTGGTAACACACACTCCCAGGTCTTTCTCTGCCTCTGTGGTGGATAGTGGAGTGTTTCCCATGTGGTATTGGTGTGCTGGATATCCCCTCTCAAGGTGCGTGACTCTACATTTTGCTTCATTGAATTGTATCAGCCACTTTTTGTTCCATTCCTGTAGCTTGGTGAGGTCTGCTGCTAGGAGATACAGAGTCAAGGGGATAAAAGTGTCTGCCTTGTTGAATGACTTGTTGCTGTTGTAAATACGCGATGTTTGGTTACAATTTATGCAGAAAATTTCGTACAGTATCCGGTGGGGAGAGCGGCGATGATACGGCGAACATCACCGCTCTCCCCTACACTCCCTCTTCAGTCTTTTCCTTACTTACTACATTGTATTAGCTTTGACATGTAGGCTACTTGTGTATCATTTATTTAATCATGTGTAATAACCACTAGTCTCTCTCTCTCTCTCTCTCTCTCTCTCTCTCTCTCTCTCTCTCTCTCTCTCAGTAGGGGCAGTTTTCAGGAGAGACGCAGTTGTGCTTGTCGGGGTGGTAGACTGTCCCCCCGGTGCAGGACTCAACGCCCTGGAAGGTGCCGGTCGCCGCCGCGCAGTGGTAGTAGTCAGGCGTGCACTGGTTGGGGCACTTGGCGAAGTAGCCGACGGAGACACAGGTGAAGGGGTCGATGCAGCCGTCCGGGCGCACCACGTTGAGGCACGACACCTCCATGTTGCACGAGGCCGAGACGGAGCACCCTAGGAGGAGGGAGTCGAAGTACTCCCCGTCGGGACACTTGCCGGACACGGTGGGCACCTCAGAGGCGGCTGTGCAGAGGTAGTATCTCCGGCAGTCCAGCGGGTCTGCTACGATCGTGCCAATGACGGTCCCCTCGTAGCAGTAAGGGTGGCAGTGGCAGCAGAGTTTCTCGTCAGTCTGGCACTCCTCGCCGTCAAAGAAGGGAGTGGGTGCATCGCAGGCATAAGGTCCTGTGGCAATGGTTCCTGTACATTTATAATATATGTGACAGTCAGTGGAGGAGGACATGAAGCCATTTGCCAAGCACTCGTAGCTGCAGCTGCCTGTCGGGGGCACTACTGGGCAAGACTCGCAGTCATCTCCCGTTTCACACTTGCCACTGACGGCGTTGAAGACCTGCCCGGTGCCACAGTCGAAGGATAAGTTCTCATCCGGACAAACAAAGAAGGCGCGGCAGTTCTCGGGGTCCGGAACTAAAGTACCTGGGTCACATCCGTCACAGTCTGGCTGGCCGATGCAGGGGTCAGTGTTGCTGCAGGCGGCGGCTCCGAGGGCGGCAGGCACCTGGCGGGGCAGCGGGCGTTGGTAAAAGTGTTCCGAACTCATTGTATTCTTACAGGACTGAGGCAAGTTTGTGATGCTGAGTATTTCACCAGTATTTATTCTGTTTTTCCTTTAACCTTATGTAAATGTTACACACACACACACACACACACACACACACACACACACACACACACACACACACACGTACCAGGAGCACCAGCAGCAGCAGCAGACAGGAAGGTGACCGCAGACCCATGGCGTGTGTGGCTGTGCGCGTCTTCAGGGGCGGGGTGTGCGAGCGTCCGTGTGATCACATAAATACCCTTAGACTCGCGCCCTCAAATATTGATATACCTTTTATCCTACGCGTGGCTGAGAAACACGCCAGCTGCTGACACATCAAACACGCAAGCACACACACACACACACACACACACACACACACACACACACACACACACTCACAAGACATTGGGTCGTATTGCAAAACATTTCGCCACCCAAGAACACATATTTGACAAGGCATTCGTAGGAGTTGTGGGCATTTCGAGGAGTAGTTTTATGACACTGGGGATAGTTTGACCCTTCTTCTGTACCATGAACCTCAAGAAGTACTCATTAGAACCCGACTGACCCCCTCTTTGACTTTTAGAAGGAGTTGAAGTGAGGAGAGAGCGTCTTATAATACCAACCATTGTGTACGTTATTTTCAAGTTATACACACACGATTATTTTTTGCTTCTTTCAAACAACCAGTCAACAAGGCACACGCCGGGTACGTCGCCCAGACCGCATGGATTTCCTGCCAAGGGCTTCGCCTCCTCGTGCAGTGCCTCCAGCGCCATCACCAGAACCGTTACTGACTCCGCGAGGATAACTGCATCATCGGCAGGAACAAGGCCGGTGACCCTGGCAAGGCCAACAGATGCTCCACAATGACTCTGATCCACAACTCTTCCTATTACTGAGTCCGAACAAGTGTTGGGATGTGATGGAGCAAGGAGACGGCCCACCTCCCTCACTCCCGCCTTCACGGTAAAGATGCTGGACACACACACACACACACACACACACACACACACACACACACACACACACTTAACAACACTCTCAGTCTCAGGGTACAGGCCAGGAAAGTTGGAAAGTTTCGTTTAGTGGGCGCAACATTTGAGGTCATATGCCGGAGAGAGACAGAAGGGGAAGGAATTATAGAAGGGAACAGATCCCAGGAGACAAGACACAACCCCCGATTAATACCTGGTACCCATTCACTGCTGGGTGGACAGGGGCGTAGGGTATCGGAAAAGCCGCCCAATTTTTTCCACTCCGCCCGGGAATCAAACCCGGGCTCTCTCGGTCGTGAGCCGAGTGTGTAACCAGTAGGGGCAGTTAGCAAGGGGAACGCAGTTGTGGTTGTCGGGGTGGAAGAATGTCCCGGTGTCCCCCCGGTGCAGGACTCGGCGTCCTGGTAGGTGCCGGTCGCCGCCGTGCAGTGGTAGTAGTCAGCCGTGCACTGGTTGGGGCACCTGGCGAAGTAGCCAACGGAGACACAGGTGAAGGGGTCGATGCAGCCGTCGGCGCCCAGCACGTTGAGGCACGACACCTGTGTGCTGCACGGGGCCAAGGCGGAGCACCCTTGGAGGAAGGAGTCGAAGTTCTCCCCGTCATCACACGTGCCGTGCATGGTGGGCACCTTAGATTCGCCTGTGCAGAGGTAGTAGCCCCGGCAGTCCAGCGGGTCGGGGATGACCTTGCCCGTGTCCCCGCATAGCAGTAAGAGTGGCAGTGGCAGCAGAGCCTCTCGTCAGTCTGGCACTCCTCGCCGTTAAAGAAGGGAGTGGATGCATCGCAGGTCCCAGATCCTGATACTACGTCTCCATCACATTCGCAGTAAGGTAAATTTGACAATCAGCGGAGGAGGAAATAGCCATCCTCCACGCACTCGTAGCTTCAGCTGACAGTCGGAGGTACTACCGGGCAAGCCTTGCACTCAGTTCCCGTTTCACACATATGATTCGTGGCGTTAACACCTGCCCGTCGCCACAGTTGAAGGGGCACCGCCCGTACACACATAGAAGCTGCGACAGTCCTCGGGGTCAGGAACAAAGGTACCCTCGAGACAATCGGTACAGTCCGGCTGGTCGGTGCAGGGGTCATCGTTGGCGCACTCGGGGTCTTGCGGGGCGGCAGGCACCTGGCGGGGCAGCGGGTGTTGGTGACATTGTTCTGACCCTTATTGCAGGACTAAGGGCCGTTTTAACAGTCGTTTTGTTTGTTTTGATCGTTACCAATGGCGGCGAACGACGCTACAGTATTTCCACGTAAAACTGGCCGATGGGGTAGTGACGGTTGCGGGGTTAGCCTAGCCCAGCACCTTACCACACACTCTCAACACCTCTCGCCTCCTCTGCAGCCGCCAGTACCCCATCGGCCAGTTTCACGTGGAAAACTATAGCGTCGATCGCCGCCATTGGTAACGATCAAAACAAACAAAATGACTGTGAAAGCGGCTCTAAGTCAAGTTTGTGATCTTCAGTATTTTATAACATTTTTTTTTGGTATATTTCATTGACTTATGTTAGCGTTACACACACACACACACACACACACACACACACACACGTACCAGGAGCAGCACCAGCAGCAGTAGACAGGAAGGTGACCGCAGACCCATGGCGTGTGTAGACCGTCCGTATGCGCCCATAAATACCTCAGACCCCCATCCCCTCCCTTAAAAAGGTTCTCCCATCGCATACATGGCCTGGGAAACACGCTAGCTGCCGACACACACACACACACACACACACACACACACATACACACTCTCTCTCACACACACACAAACACACATATACAGTAAGGTAATATCCAAAGTTCAGAACGGCTAATCACAGACCTGATGGACAGAGAGAGAGAGAGAGAGAGAGAGAGAGAGAGAGAGAGAGAGAGAGAGAGAGAGAGAGAGAGAGAGAGAGAGAGAGAGAGAGAGAGAGAGAGAGAGAATGGACTTAATTTTTGTGCCATTATTTCCATCTTGAGATGCCATAGATCATAAACAGTTAGGATTTGCCACCATTCGTAAAGCCATTACAACAAACTTCTTATTCACGAATGAAGATGTAATACTACCACTGTAAGTCAGACCCCACTTGGAATAGGCAGTGCAGTTCTGGTCTCCCCACCATGCAAGGGCCATTGCTAACTAGGTGTTCAACGTAGAACAGGAAAGATTAAAGGCTCTCATCATTAATCAAATATGTTTTCTCTTGAAAAATGTCACCTCCGAGGAAATGTTGGAAAGTTTCGTTTAGTGGGCGCAACATCTGTGGTCATATGCCGGAGAGAGACAGAAGGGGAAGGAAGGAAAGTTTCGTTTAGTGGGCGCAACATCTGTGGTCATATGCCGGAGAGAGACAGAAGGGGAAGGAAGGAAAGTTTCGTTTAGTGGGCGCAACATCTGTGGTCATATGCCGGAGAGAGAGACAGGAGGGGAAGGAATTATAGGAGAAGGGAACGGATCCCAGGAGACGGGACACTACCCCCGATTATTACCTGGTACCCATTCACTGCTGGGTGGACAGGGGCGTAGGGTATCGGAAAAGCCGCCCAAATTTTTCCACTCCGCCCGGGAATTGAACCCGGGCTCTCTTGGTTGTGAGCCGAGTGTGCTAACCACTGCACCACGAAGCCCCCCTCACCTCCGAGGAAAACTGATCGTATGTGTTAAAATATTTGATGATGATGAACTGCAGCAATCCGAGAGGAGCGAGTTGCTGAGGGGTTTGATGCACAGCTGCCGGCGCACGTGGGCGGCGAGGGTGGCGGCGGCGGGGCGGCCGACACACTCGTAACCCCTAAAGCCCCGTTCACACTGTGCCGACTCTGGGCCACGACAACCCAGCGACTTTTCCATTTGACAAGTTGGTTCCCACGCTCCAAGAAGGGGGGAAGGTTTTATTGGGGTCTTGGTGTCTTGCCGACTGTCTGGGACATTCGAACAGACTCCCGTCACGACGTCGGCGCAGCATTCGGCAACAGTCTCAAGACCTCTTTCAAGACATGCCCGACCCCTTCACATCAACACCCAAGACCTCGTGCACCCTGGAGTCGTGGGTAGCCGTGGCCCAGAGTCGGCATAGTGTGAACGGGGCTTAAATTCTCATTCAGTAGAGCACATCCAAAGCATTCAATAGCCAGTTTTTGTTGCCTTTCCCCATTAGTGCGTAGCAGTTATATTTATATGCGACTAAACCTTAACTTATTAGAGGCAGGTAAAATTGACTACAGATTTAAATTTTGCACACACACATGCGGTTTCAGAACTAGCAATGTTGTTTCAGTCTGTCTCGGCCTCTGCACAAGTCTGACATCACCCACGTGTTCTTAGTAACTTAGTGCTCCCGGGTCCGCTTCCCAATGACCCGTGCCTTCTTTGCTTTTACTGGTTAACCCGGTAGCAGCGACGGGCCAAATTTGTGGCTTTACCGTGTAGCAGCGACGGGCCAAATTTGTGGCTTTACCGTGTAGCAGCGACGGGCCAAATTTGTGGCTTTACCGTGTAGCAGCGACGGGCCAAATTTGTGGCTTTACCGTGTAGCAGCGACGGGCCAAATTCGTGGCTTTAGCAAGGTGCCGCGAACTAGGTGATCTTCCTCTGTTTGTCTGTAAAAATTAGTGCCAAGTAACTCAATAACTCTTTGTTTTGTGGCAGCATCTCTGTTGCACCTTCCCCTTTGAGCTTAATAATTCTTCCCCGTCTCTGTTGACCAGTGGAGAGCCTGGGAGCTCTGCACCTTATTAAGATTGCTCTCCCTCTCCCCCATTCCCGTAATGAACAGCGACAGGATGATTTCACCTCTCTCCACGCGTGTGTGTGTGTGTGTGTGTGTGTGTGTGTGTGTGTGTGTGTGTGCTATTCTTACGAAGGATGAAATAAATTTATTCCTTCACCCATTATTTTTATTTTGCTTATTCTTTGACATGGTAGTTCGAAACGAGAGCGCGGAAGCATCCTCCTCCCTACCTCTGGCGGCCCCGATACTGGCTGGTCGCCTCGGTGCAGCGCTGGAAGTTGGCAATCAAGCATTTCCACCCTTTAGTTTCTCTCAAGTCCCACCACATTAGATCGCGTATCCTTATACTCTAGAATCCTTGGTTGACACCCGGGGGAGCGGCGGGACGGACGCCTAAAGACATTGGTCTGCGTTGACACAGATGTGGTTGTCGGGGTGGAAGACTTCGTCGCCGCTGCATGAAATGACGTCTTGGAAGTCTCCGGTCGCCGCCGTGCAGTGGTAGTAGTCAGGCGTGCACTGGTTAGGGCACTTGGCGAAGTAGCCCGTCTGCTGGCAAGTAAACGGGTCGATGCAGCCGTCGGCGCCCACCACGTTCCGGCAAGCTGCTTTTGTGCTGCACGGGACCAAGGCGGAACATACTTCATTGTCGGAGTCAAAGTTCTCCCCGGTGGGACACATGCCGTACTGGGTGCTCACTCCCGGAGTACTTCCGCAGAAGTAGTACTTGCGGCAGTCCTGCGGGTCAGCTATAAGGCTGTTGAAGTCAGTTGTGTAACAATACGGGAGGCAGTAACAGCACCGGGTTTCATCAGCCTGGCAAGACGTCCCGTCGAAGAAGAGACCCTGGCCTGCCGAACCTGGGCATTGCTCAATTCCAGAAATACCGCCGCCAAGGTCGCATGTATAGTAGGCGTTGCAGGAGAAAGGGTAAGCAGCGTAAGGAACAGATATTGAGCACTCATAACTACATGGCGGAGGGCACTCATCACAGGAGTCTCCATCAGTACAGTCGCGAACGGTGATGTTATACACCTGGCCGTCGGGACACTGGAGGGGCAGGGAACTGAGTGTACCACCAGTACCATCACACACATAGTAGCCGCGGCAGTTTTCAGGGTCAGGAGCCTTCTCATACGCGGAACAGTCGGTGCAGTCCAGCGTACAGGGATCAGTGCCAGTGCATGTGCTTGCTGCAGTGGTGGCGGGTACCTGGCGAGGACAGCAAAGGTGTTCATACAATTAGTAGTTCAGTCTCAGTCATTTGTTCTGAAAGGTGTGTTCTTAACCTTGTTCTAGACTTATGTGTTCTTAACTGTACATGTTCTTAACTTTGTTCTTGACTTAATTGTGTGTTCTTAAATGTACACGTGTATTTAACTGCTTGTTCTCAGCAGTCTTCTCAAATGTTTGTTTCAGGAGTGAGTTCGGCTCATAAGGTCACATCTTTATCAAGCCTTAACACATGATTACTTAACTTTGTCTAAACATTTCACACACACACACACACACACACACACACACACACACACACACACACATACCAGCACCAGCAGCAGCAGCAGACAGGAAGGTGACCGCAGACCCATGGCGTGTGTATGACAGGCTGTGTGCGTCTTCAGGGGCGGGGTGTGTGTGCGTGCACTGCTGCCAAGCACGCACATAAATACTTCCTCCGACCTCCGCCCCCCTCCCCCCAATAACCACTGACGCACATGGCCTGAGAGACACACAAGCTGTTAACACACACACACACACACACACACACACACACACACACACACACACACACACGCTGTTGTGAGACCTGGGCTTCGGGTAAGAAAATACTAAGAAAGACAGTTGAAATTGGTGATATTTTCTAATTCTTTGTAATAAGTAAGCTTGAGGAAAGAATATTAAGAAAGGTAAAGTTGGGAGAACACAGGGGAGGTGTAACATGCGGGTTACCACAGTGAGCCTTCCCCAGGTGTCCCCAGGTAGCCTCCAGCACAACAGGAAGGATGAACCGATGGGGTGGGCTGCGCGCCGACTACCCAGGGCGGGATTCGAACCCTGGCCCGCAGATTCGCAGTCAGGGACGCAAACCACTGCACCGATGAGGCGAGTAAAAAATTGGTGCTATTTTCTAAGATTTCGTATCATCTGAACTTGAGGAAAAGAATATTAATAAAGATTGAGAGTAAAAAATTGGTGGTCATTTAGCCTTTCCTGTTGACCAAGCTTAAAAATGAAACAGAACGATTGAAATTTTGGGGAGGCAAAACACATAAATATGATTGATTGATTGATTGATAGTTTATTGTCGCAAGTAAACAACAAAGAAGAAGGGAGGAGCATGCCATCCCAACCCCCAGGTAGTACAGAGTGTGATTATACAACTAAGGGTAGGCGGTGGCTGAGTGGTAGCGTGCTGGGCCCACATTCACCGCGTGATGGACGACGCGGGTTCGAATCCCCACGCTACCACCTGGGATTTTTCAGTCACCGCCGAGTGGCTTAAAACTACCCACATGCTGTCCTGAAGACCACCCATCAACCCGGACTCTAGAGGAAACCGTCCAAGTGAATCAAGGAGTTCCGGGGGGCAGCATGAGCCAAGAGAAGATGGCGCCACTATAAACACTTGCCTGCGCCATGACGGGCTGGGGTCGAACACCATCCAGGCCCCTCAAGCAAGTCTACCGGCGCTATAGGCGTAGACGTAAAAAAAAAAAAAAAAATACAATTTACACGTCAACCCTTGAACACATAAACACACACACACAAGTTACGCGCACATGAGTTATACATTCATACATACATACATACATACATACACCGTGTGCGGATGGGAACCACACACATGCATAGATATTGGATCCACTGATAAGACATTCTGGTTCTGTCCTCTTGAAAATTCTGCGTCGTAATTTCTTATTAGAAGCCACAACCACTGTTTCTCAAGGCTACAAAGGAGATTGGTCAGGTTATCAGGGGTGTTTTTCAGGTCCAATGTGCAGAAGCCTTGTCAAGCTATCCCTAACCTCATAAAACCTGTCCGGGGCTTCGTGGTGCAGTGGTTAGCACACTCGGCTCACAATCAAGAGAGCCCGGGTTCGATTCCCGGGCGGAGTGGAAAAACTAGGGCGGCTTTTCCGATACCCTACGCCCCTGTCCACACAGCAGTGAATGGGTACTAGGTATTAATCGGGGGTTGTGTCCCGTCTCCTGGGGTCTGTTCCCTTCTCCTATAATTCCTTCCCCTTCTGTCTCTCTCCGGCATATGACCACAGATGCTGCGCCGACTAAACGAAACTTTCCAACTGTTCCCTTCTCCTATAATTCCTTCCCCTTCTGTCTCTCTCCGGCATATGACCACAGATGTTGCGCCGTCTAAACGAAACTTCCCAACTTCTCATAAAACTTGTCTCGCCAGCTCCAGGGATTAGCAAGTCACCGCTAAGCCCATAATCTGAGTGACCGTCGATACCGCCTCTGCCTGCACTCCCGCCATCAGCTGCCACCTGACCCTTTTTGACCTGGGGATGACCTGGGAATAACACCTTACCCACCACCCGGAAGACAACGCCCTTCCCGCCTCCTTGCACACCACCGCACTGCACTCCACCACCTCACCCCGCACCCCTCCTCTACTTCATCACACCTCTCCCTAATAATGTAAACCGCAGACCCCGACACCCCTTTCATGTTTTACTTTTTCTTATTTTTATTATATTTCAACAATGTATTCATGATGTGTATATTTTCAGTTTAACAGCTGCAATTAGTAAATAAACCGATTAATATCATTACTATAGCACTACCCATAGGCATACTAAAAACAACCTCTCATCAAACTACCCCCAGGCCCATTACACTACCCATGGACACACTAACATAGCCACCACCAAAGCCTTATCAAATGCGCGCGCGCGTGTGTGTGTGTGTGTGTGTGTGTGTGTGTGTGTGTGTGTGTGTGTGTGTGTGTGTGTGTGTGTGTGTGTGTGTCCCGAAATCCTTGAGAATACAGGTCTGTTTTCTTATCTGCTCATGTGATGACCTAGAGTAGATTGTGGTACTAGGGATAGAAGAGTGGAATTGAAGATTAAATAGAAAAGCCGCAGAGGTAGAGGCATAAGGGAGATGCCCGCTAGAAGACTGAAGAGGATCTGGAGAGGATGTGTGGAGGAAGGCATGAAAAGGATGAACACCAGGTATATTGAAACCAAATTTGCGAGTCCTTTCCTCCCCTCTGCCAAGAACACATATTTGACAAGGCTTTCCCTATGGACCGGCAACAGTGGAGGAGGCTCATATCCTGTCCAACCTCCCCACCATAGGGAATAAATGGACGTTAAACGATGATGATGATGATGAAGAACACATATTTGACAAGGCTTTCGTAGGAGTTGTGGGCATTTCCAGGAGTAGTTTTATGAGCCTGGTGGTAGTTTGACCCTTCCTCTGTACCGTAAACCTAAAGAAACGCTCATTGGAACCCGACTGACCCCCTCTTTGGCGTTCAGATATAGCTGATGTGAGAAACGAAAATGTCCTAAAGTACCACCTAAGTAGCAGAGCAGGGAGAAGGAGAGGACCCGCGATACCCGACGCCAAAACGGACTCGCTAATCTGGCTTCACTATAGGAGAGTCTACGATTGTCAAGACTTGGGGAGACTCACAGCCTGGCCGACCCCACAAGGGAAAAAAAGGACGCTAAATGAGAAGGAGAAGGGAGGATGAGAGGAAGGGATTAGCTTAACCCGGTAGCAGCGATGGGCCAAATTTGTGCCATGATATAAACCCCCCAAAATAGATGATACATAATCTGATCACAAATGCTTTGATATATATTATGAAATGGTTTGTGTGAGGGGTGATTTTTTCTCATTTTTCTCGCTTGGAGGGACCATTAAGAAACATGATCCCTGCTGCTACCACCGGGTTAAGAAAGGAAGAAAGGGCTCTGTTGCATCTTCCCCTTTGAGCTTAATTCCTACCCTTCTCTGTTGACCTGTGGAGAGCCTGGAAGCTCGGCCACCTTGTTAAGATTACTCTCTCTCTCTCTCTCTCTGCTTCGTGGTGCAGTGGTTAGCACACTCGGCTCACAACCGAGAGCCCGGGTTCGATTCCCGGGCGGAGTGAAAAAATTTGGGCGGCTTTTCCGATACCCTACGCCCCTGTCCACCCAGCAGTGAATGGGTACCAGGTATTAATCGGGGGTTGTGTCCCGTCTCCTGGGGTCTGTTCCCTTCTCCTATAATTCCTTCCCCTCCTGTCTCTCTCCGGCATTTGACCACAGATGCTGCGCCGACTAAACAAAACTTTCCTTTTCCTTGCATTCCAGTAGTGAACAACAACAGGATGATTTCTCCTCTCTCCACGTGGCAGTGTGTGTGTGTGTGTGTGTGTGTGTGTGTGTGTGTGTGTGTGTGTGTTATTCTTACGAAGGATGAAATAAATTGATTCCTTAATTACTTCACCCATTATTTTTATTTTGTTTTATTCTTTGACAGAGGAGTTCAAAATGGTAGCGCAGAAGCAGCCGCATCCCTCTCTCTGGCAGTCCCGGTACTGGCTGGTCGCCTTGGTGCAGCGTTGACACCCAGGCGAGCAGCAGGACGGACACCTAGGTTCGTATTTTAAGACATTTAGCCGCCCAAGAACACATATTTGACAAGCCGTTCGTAGGAGTTGTGAGGGGCATTTCCAAGAGTAGCTTAATGACCTTGGTGATAGTGTGACCCTTCCTCTGTACCGTGAACCTGAAGAAACACTTATTAGAATCCGACTGACCCACTCTTTGACCTTTAGAAATAGCTGATGTGAGGGGCGAAAGTGTCTTACATTACGCCCCCTATAGTCCAGCCATTTGAAAGTCTAAATTGGCGCTGACCAGTGTGGCTCAGTCCCGCCCCGCAGCTCTGCCACACACTCCTAATACCTCTCTCTTCCTCTCATATGTCAGCTATTTACTAACTCCAAATGAATATAATTAAATAATGTGATAACCCGATAAGACAATAGTGATGATTGCTTCGTGTTAAGGATAATAAGGATTTTGTATAAATACCGCAATACTTGATGTTGTTTTCCGGCGTTGTTACTGTGAGTGAGAGATTGAGAGAGAGGAGGAAAAGGAGGACGAGGAAAGAGGAAGAAGGGAGGATTAGGGAGGACCATGGGGAGGACGGCAAACAATAGGAGGCAGATAGTGTCTTTTTTTTTTCTTTTTCTTTTTTTGCCCTTGAGCTGTCTCCTTTGTTGTAAAAAAAAATTAACCAGTTTATGATGGATTCTGCGAGTGGCTTCCGTTTCCTCTATATTCACTGTTTGTTAGTCTTTCCTTTCCACAAGCTGATCTACATTTTCATTATTTTTATTCTATGGAATCATTGAAATTGAGCTTTATTACAGAAATAAACACACAGAATATGTAGTTTTCTTATAAACAGATACAGATAGATAGATAGCTCGAGAGAGAGAGAGAGAGAGAGAGAGAGAGAGAGAGAGAGAGAGAGAGAGAGAGAGAGAGAGAGAGAGAGAGAGAGAGAGAGAGAGAGAGAGAGAGAGACTAACTGGAAGGTAAGGGTGAGGACACATCGCACCTTGGCTCAAATTTAAAAAAAAAATGGAGACAGAGATGTGGCAGCGTGGTACGGAGGGAGAGACCCCTCATGGCCGACATCAAGGACTCTTTCAAATGCCTTTACTTTAGGGACACTGGTCTACGGCGACACAGATGTGGTTGTCAGGGTGGAAGACTTTGTCGCCGCTGCAGGAACTGACGTCTTGGAAGTCACCGGTCGCCGCCGTGCAGTGGTAGTAGTCAGGCGTGCACTGGTTAGGGCACTTGGCGAAGTAGCCCGTCTGCTGGCAAGTAAACGGGTCGATGCAGCCGTCGGCGCCCACCACATTCCGGCAAGCTTCATCTATGCTGCACGCGACAGTGGCGGAACAAACTTTACTGGCGGGGTCAAAGTTCTCCCCGGTGGGACATATGCCGTACTGGGCGCTTATTTCCTGCGCAGATCCACAGAAATAGTACTTCCGGCAGTCCTGCGGGTCAGGTATAACACTGTTGAAAGCATTTGTGGAGCAATAAGGGAGGCAGTGACAGCACCGGGTTTTATCAGCCTGGCAAGACTCCCCGTCGAAGAAGAGACCCGTGCCTGCCGAGCCTGGGCATTGCTCAACTCCAGTAATAACGCCGTGACCGTCGCATTTATAGTAAACGCCACAGTTGAAATCATAAGCAGCGAAAGAAGCAGTTCCTAAGCACTCGTAACTACATTGCGGAGGGCACTCATTACATGTGTCTTCAGAGATACAGTCGTGAGTGTTGATGTCATACACTTGGCCGTCGGGACACAGGAGGGGTGGTGTATTAAAGGGTTTACCAGTACCATCACACACATAGTAGCCGCGGCAGTTTTCAGGGTCAGGAGCCTTCTCATACAGGCCACAGCCGCCGCAGTCCAGCGTACAGGGATCAGTGCCAGTGCATGTGCTTGCTGTAGTGGTGGCGGGTACCTGGCGAGGACAGCAAAGGTGTTCATACAATTAGTAGTTCAGTCTCAGTCATTTGTTCTGAAAGGTGTGTTCTTAACCTTGTTCTAGACTTATGTGTTCTTAACTGTACATATTCTTAACTTTGTTCTTGACTTAATTGTGTGTTCTTAAATGTACACGTGTATTTAACTGCTTGTTCTCAGCAGTCTTCTCAAATGTTTGTTTCAGGAGCGAGTTCGGCTCATAAGGTCACGTCTTTATCAAGCCTTAACACATGATTACTTAACTTTGTCTAAACATTTCACACACACACACACACACACACACACACACACACACACATACCAGCACCAGCAGCAGCAGCAGACAGGAAGGTGACCGCAGACCCATGACGTGTGTATGACAGGCTGTGTGCGTCTTCAGGGGCGGGGTGTGTGTGCGTGCACTGCTGCCAAGCACGCACATAAATACTTCCTCCGACCTCCGCCCCCCTCCAACCAATAACCACTGACACACAGGGCATGAGAGACACACAAGCTGTTAACACACACACACACACACACACACACACACACTCAATAACCTCAGTAAACTCGAATGTATAGATATATGAAACTTCCTTTTTTCCCTTCTTATTTTGATGATTTATGAGTTTGTTTTTTCAGCGGGAAATGGTGGTCAGTTACGTTTTTGTGAGACCTAAGCTTGGGGGAGGAAAGTACAAAGAAAGACCAAAGTAGAAATTGGTGTCATTTTCTAAACTTTTGAGTCATCTAAACTTGAGGAAAAGAATATTAATGAAGACTGAGAGTACAAAATTGGTGGTCATTTAACCTTTTCTGCTGACCAAGCCAAAAAATGACACAACGAATGAAAAAAATTACCAAAACACATTAACCATTTAGAATTTACACATCCACTCTTGTACACATAAACACACACACAAGTTATGCACACATGAGTTATACATTCACACATACATACATACCTACATACATGGGGACGCAGTGACTGAGTGATTAGCGTGTGGGTCCCGCGTTCGCCGCATCATGGGTTCAAATCCACCGCAACCAACTGGAATTTTTCAGTCACCGCCGAGTGGCCTAAGACTACCCATGTGCTGTCCTGAATACCAACTATCAACCTGGACCCAAGAACGACTGGCAAAGTGAATCAAGAATGAGCTCCAGGGGGCAGCATATGAGCCAAGAAATGATGGCGCCACTATAAACACTTGCCTGCGCCACAACGGAATAGGGCGAACATCAGGCCCTACCATGATAGCCTCCGGTGCCACAGTCGAAAACGTAAAAAAATAAAAAAATAAAAATAAAAACATTGTGTGCGGATGGGAAACACACACATGCATAGATACAGCGTTGCTACATTATCGTACTCAGCGCATTGCATTTTCGAAGTTTCTGACCGATAACTATAGCAAAAAACAAACAAACATCAATAAATAACAGTTTTAATGCTAACTTTGATGATTTTCTGTCGATATTTGTGTAGGTACGAGAGTTTGGGGCTTAAAAATGATAATACGTTGTGGTGAACACGATAATCTGGCAACGCTGCATAGATATCGGCTCCAGTGATGTGACATTCTGGTCCTGTCTTCTCAAAAATACTGCGACGTATTTTATCATTATCAGAAACTTGCAGCCGCGGACGTACTCACAACCACTGTTTCTCACGGCTACAAAGGAGATTGGTCAGGTTATCAGGAGTGTTTTTAACGTTCATGGTGTAGAAGCCTTGTCAAACTATCCCTAGGCTCATAACACTACCCATGGACATACTGACATAACCTCCACCAAAGCCTTGTCAAACTATCCCTAGCCTCAGAAGTCATAACACTACCCATGGACACACTAACACAACCTCCACCAAAGCCTTGTCAAGCTATCCCTAGCCTCATAAGTCATAACACTACCCATGGACACACTAACACAACCTCCACCAAAGCCTTGTCAAGCTATCCCTAGCCTCATAAGTCATAACACTACCCATGGACACACTAACACAACCTCCACCAAAGCCTTGTCAAACTATCCCTAGGCTCATAACACGACCCATGGACACACTAACACAACCTCCACCAAAGCCTTGTCAAACTATCCCTAGGCTCATAACGTTACCCGTGGACATACTGACATAACCTCCACCAAAGCCTTGTCAAACTATCCCTAGGCTCATAACACTACCCATGGACACACTAACACAACCTCCACCAAAGCCTTGTCAAACTATCCCTAGGCTCATAACACTACCCATGGACACACTAACACAACCTCCACCAAAGCCTTGTCAAACTATCACCAGGCTCATAACACTACCCATGGACACACTAACACAACCTCCACCAAAGCCTTGTCAAACTATCACCAGGCTCATAACACTACCCATGGACATACTAACACAACCTCCACCAAAGCCTTGTCAAACTATCCCTAGGCTCATAACACTACCCATGGACATACTAACACAACCTCCACCAAAGCCTTGTCAAACTATCCCTAGGCTCATAACACTACCCATGGACATACTAACACAACCTCCACCAAAGCCTTGTCAAGCTATCCCTAGCCTCATAAGTCATAACACTACCCATGGACACACTAACACAACCTCCACCAAACCCTTGTCAAACTATCCCTAGGCTCATAACACTACCCATGGACATACTAACATAACCTCCACCAAAGCCTTGTCAAACTATCCCTAGGCTCATAACACTACCCATGGACACACTAACACAACAACCTCCACCAAAGCCTAGTCAAACTATCCCTAGGCTCATAACACTACCCATGGACACACTAACATAACCTCCACCAAAGCCTTATCAAATGTGTGTGTGTGTGTGTGTGTGTGTGTTTTTCCTCCCTTCTCCCTTGTTGTTTACCTGCAACAATAAACTATCAATCAATCAATCAATCATTCTTTTCCT
>NC_066572.1:1402830-1417830 GCF_024679095.1 Eriocheir sinensis
AAGAGGAGATCCGGCCTTACCTCACTGTACCCTGTTAACCAAAGCCTCGGTGTTTGGTAGTACTTGTCGTAGGTGATGTGGAGGTCATAGGTTCTCGTCTGAAGGATCTCCCCACCCTCCCCTGCCCCCCCCGGACTTGCAGCAGCGGCAGCAGGCGTAGGAGCAGTAGGGGGGATGGTCTGAACTACACTCTGTTATAAGGAGAAATAGTAGTAGTAGTAGTAGTAGTAGTAGTAGTGGAGTTAAGCATCTCCACTCTTTCATCCCTGTGCTGTCCAAATCCCTTATGCAAGAGTTAACCAGCATCTCCACTCTTTCATCCCTGTGCTGTCCCAATCCCTTATGCATGAGTTAACCAGCATCTCCACTCTTTCATCCCTGTGCTGTCCCAATCCCTTATGCAAGAGTTAACCAGCATCTCCAATCTTTCATCCCTGTGCTGTCCCAATCCCTTATGCAAGAGTTAACCAACATCTCCACTCTTTCATCCCTGTGCTGTCCAAATCCCTTATGCAAGAGTTAACCAGCATCTTCACTCTTTCATCCCTGTGCTGTCCAAATCCCTTATGCAAGAGTTAACCAGCATCTCCACTCTTTCATCCCTGTGCTGTCCAAATCCCTTATGCAAGAGTTAACCAACATCTCCACTCTTTCATCCCTGTGCTGTCCAAATCCCTTATGCAAGAGTTAACCAGCATCTTCACTCTCTCATCCCTGTGCTGTCCCAATCCCTTATGCAAGAGTTAACCAGCATCTCCAATCTTTCATCCCTGTGCTGTCCCAATCCCTTATGCAAGAGTTAACCAGCATCTCCAATCTTTCATCCCTGTACTGTCCCAATCCCTTATGCAAGAGTTAACCAGCATCTCCACTCTTTCATCCCTGTACTGTCCAAATCCCTTATGCAAGAGTTAACCAGCATCTTCACTCTCTCATCCCTGTACTGTCCAGCAACCAGCAACTTCACTCTTTCATCCTTATACTGTCCCAATCCCTTATGCAAGAGTTAACCAGCATCTTCACTCTTTCATCCCTGTACTGTCCAAATCCCTTATGCAAGAGTTAACCAGCATCTTCACTCTCTCATCCCTGTACTGTCCCAATCCCTTATGCATGAGTTAACCAGCATCTCCAATCTTTCACCACCACCACCACCACCATCACCACTCACCGGGTCCTCCTGTTCCAGCATTCCAGACTCCTCGAAGGCCTCCATATCCGCAGCTTCTTCATCATCCTCATCATCATCATCATCATCATCATCACCATCATCACCGTTGGCGGAATTGAGTGTTCCATTCTTGGTGGTTTTCTGCGGAGAAGACGAGGAGGAGGAGGAGGAGGAGGAGGGAAGAAGAGGAGGAGGTGATAGAAAGAGAGAGAGGAGGAGGAGGAGGAGGATAAGGAATGGAGGAGGATGAAGGGAAGGGAAGGAGAGAAAGAGAAGAGATTGAGATAGATAGATAGATAGGTAGAGAGAGAGAGAGAGAGAGAGAGAGAGAGAGAGAGAGAGAGAGAGAGAGAGAGAGAGAGAGAGAGAGAGAGAGAGAGAGAGAGAGAGAGAAAGGAAAAATAATGAGAAAAATTAGTTGGTTTCTTCTTCTTCTTCTTCTTCCTCCTCCTCCTCCTCCTCCTCCTCTCTCTCTCTCTCTCTCTCTCTCTGGCTCTCTTCTTATTTCTCTTCCTTCCTTCCTTCCTTCCTATGCCATTTCCTTTCTCCTCCTCCTCCTCCTCCTCCTCCTCTTCCTCTTCTTCTACATAAATACTCATCCATACTTTTTAATACAGTTTTCCTCCTCCTCCTCCTCCATACTTTTTAAAACAGTCTTCCTCCTCCTCCTCCTCCTCTTCCTCTTCTTCAGCAAATATACTCATCCATACTTTTAATACAGTCCTCCTCCTCCTCCTCCTCCTCCATACTTTTTAAAACAGCCTTCCTCCTCCTCCTCCTCCTCCTCCATACTTTTTAAAACAGCCTTCCTCCTCCTCCTCCTCCATACTTTTTAAAACAGCCTTCCTCCTCCTCCTCCTCCTCCTCCATACTTTTTAAAACAGTCCTCCTCCTCCTCCTCCATACCTTGTCCTCCAAAGACATGTCCGCCACCTTCTCCTCGAGCGCCGCAGAGTCGCTAAAATGATGAGTGTCGACCCAACCACCGTCAGGGTCATTCTCACTCTCCAGAACCAACTCCTGCTCACTCCTGTACTCCATCTGTTAGGGGGAGAGGAGGAGGAGGAGGAGGAGGAGGAGGAGATTGTTGGTTGGAGATGGAAAGGAAGGAAGGAAGGAAGGAAGATATGGTGAAGAAAAGGAAGGAAGGAAGGAGGGAAGGAAGGAAGGAAGGAAGGAGGAGGAGGAGGGAGAGATTGTTGGTTGGAGATGGAAAGGAAGGAAGGAAGGAAGGAAGATATGGTGAGGAAAAGGAAGGAAGGAAGGAAGGAAGGAAGGAAGGAAGGAAGGAAGGGAAGGTTAAGTTTAAATCGTCATTATTATTATTATTATTATTATTATTATTATTATTATTATTATCATTCAAATCTAAAGACACACACACACACACACTCTCTCTCTCTCTCTCTCTCTCTCTCTACTCCTCCTCCTCTTCATTTTTCCTTTCTTTCTTTTCTTTCTTAACAATTTTCTCTACTACTACTACTACTACTACTATTACTACTACTACTACTACTACTACTACTTCCTCCTCCTCACCTGCTTGCACCTCCTGAAGCAGGGCACATTCCGCGTAATCAGGAACTGCTTGTCAGGGGGCAGGAAGGGTTTCGTCTTGGCACTGTCCCCGGCGGCCCAGTGCCAGGTCGGGCAGTGGTGAACCAGATGGTCGCCGGCCGCCACGAACTCCTCAGGGGTCAGAACGCCTGTCTCCTTGAACCGGGACTCCTGGGGGGGGGGAGGAAAGGGGGTAGAGAGAGGGGCGTCCATAGTCAGACCCCAGCCCTAGTATTGCCCTTCTAGCCCTCAAGTGAAGTGAGGGAGTGACCTTGGTGCTGAGTGGAGGTGAGTGTTGACATGGCTGCTGTCAGGCTGAGGGACTGGGGTATTTCTGTTACGTTTGTGCAAAATTTACAGGCGAGAAGTGTTGCTGTTTGTATCCTAGGAGGTGTCATGTTAAGTGTGGTATTTTGTCTGGGATGAACCTGGAGAATATACCTAAAATCAATTGGATATGCACCCCATGCCTCCATACAGCATCAATGGCTACCAGCATCGTGGAAAAACTGGATGAATTCAAGTGAGAATTATCTAAGGAAATATCTGTGGTTAAAGATGAGGTTGAGTTAAGGGCTGTGAAGGTGCAGGAGCTGGGATGAGTTGTTGACATGCTTAAATGTTCTGAGCTGATGTGGCAGAGAGGAGGAAAAAGGTCAATAAAACTCTCTTAGTTCTAAAAGCTTCTACACAGGGAAAGAAGGCATAGACAGGAGACCAAGGAAAAAATATAGGAGACCATCTTAGACAGCAATGAGTTCTTACACGCAATTCAGGGTGTTGAGGATAAGACTGAGCTGTTTTTTGTAAGCCTGCAGCTGGGGGCACGATGCACTACATATTGAGGTGTGACCCAACTGTGAGAGAGCTGATTCTGGATATATGATGTGCAGGGCAGCCGTACAGGTGCATAACATGTATATTAATTGGCTGTTGGGGGGACGGGGGAGCCAGGTGTGCATGGGAGGGAAGTGAATCAAGTGTTATTTTTAAGTGTTGGTGTGTTGTGACCAGTGAGTGTGTGTTTGTTTTCTCAATGAGTCTATTGTACCGCAGTCTAAAATCTGACAAGAATCATGACAGTCTATTGTACCAGTCTAAAATCTGACAAGAATCAAGACAGTCTATTGTACCGGTCTAAAATCTGACAAGAATCACAAGAAGCTAAAAGTAGAATGAGGAATAGACACGGTGAGAGACAGATACCATGCAATTATATGCTATCATTGTGAGGGATACAGCCATCTTGAGGTCATCTGTACTGCCAAGACCTATGGAAACACCCCAAATTGTTTCAAATTCACTGGCAATCATAAATCACAGGAGTGCACCATGGCTCAGAAGAAATAAGCTCCCTCCTGACATAAGAAGAACAAAGAATCTCTCCAAATTTAAGAAAGAACTATAAACATCTCTGACATGGAAGCATTGACAATTGGAAAGTTTCGTTTAGTCGGTGCAACATCTGTGGTCATATGCCGGAGAGAGACAGAAGGGGAAGGAAGGAAGGTTTTGTTTAGTGGGCGCAACATCTGTGGTCATATGCCGGAGAGAGACAGAAGGGGAAGGAAGGAAAGTTTTGTTTAGTGGGCGCAACATCTGTGGTCATATGCCGGAGAGAGACAGAAGGGGAAGGAAGGAAAGTTTTGTTTAGTGGGCGCAACATCTGTGGTCATATGCCGGAGAGAGACAGAAGGGGAAGGAAGGTTTTGTTTAGTGGGTGCAACATCTGTGGTCATATGCCGGAGAGAGACAGAAGGGGAAGGAAGGAAGGTTTTGTTTAGTGGGCACAACATCTGTGGTCATATGCCGGAGAGAGACAGAAGGGGAAGGAAGGTTTTGTTTAGTGGGCGCAACATCTGTGGTCATATGCCGGAGAGAGACAGAAGGGGAAGGAAGGAAGGTTTTGTTTAGTGGGTGCAACATCTGTGGTCATATGCCGGAGAGAGACAGAAGGGGAAGGAAGGAAAGTTTTGTTTAGTGGGCGCAACATCTGTGGTCATATGCTGGAGAGAGACAGAAGGGGAAGGAAGGAAGGTTTTGTTTAGTGGGTGCAACATCTGTGGTCATATGCCGGAGAGAGACAGCAGGGGAAGGAAGGAAAGTTTTGTTTAGTGGGCGCAACATCTGTGGTCATATGCCGGAGAGAGACAGAAGGGGAAGGAAGGTTTTGTTTAGTGGGTGCAACATCTGTGGTCATATGCCGGAGAGAGACAGAAGGGGAAGGAAGGAAAGTTTTGTTTAGTGGGCGCAACATCTGTGGTCATATGCCGGACAGGAAGGGGAAGGAATTATAGGAGAAGGGAACAGACCCCAGGAGACGGGACACAACCCCCGATTAAAACCTGGTACCCATTCACTGCTGGGTGGACAGGGGCGTAGGGTATCGGAAAACCCGCCCAAATTTTTCCACTCCGCCCGGGAATCGAACCCGGGCTCCCTCGATTGTGAGCCGAGTGTGCTAACCACTGCACCACGAAGCCCCCTACGTGGAACCAGATAAATAAGAAACACAAGTAACAAGTAGAGTAAGAAATGCGTTAGTTGTGTGAGGTGAAAGACTCAATACAGAGGAAGGAGAGGACACAATTGAAGAACTGTTATATATAGAAGACCTGAAGAGTGATATTTGAAATGTGGAGAGAGAGAGAGCAACAAGAGCTGAAAATTGACCAGTGAGGATCATCAGGGAAGCGCCGATACAAAGGTCAAGCTTCCCGAACGACACCTGACCTGACCTGACCTGATGACCGACTCCTACCTTCAGTACGGGCGTCAGGTACTCCGCCACCCCCAGCGCCTTGCCCTTCACCGTATTGATCACGTTCTGCATGCTGGCGGGTCACTTCAGGGCTCAGGGTCAGGTCAAAGGTCACACTACGAGGTCACGAGGTCACGGGGAGGAGAAATACGTTATCAGGGCACGCCTCTCTCTCTCTCTCCCTGGCCACCATAACAAGCGGGGATACGAGCCTACTATTATTACCACATGTCAGGGTTTTTGGTCATTATTTCTCTATTTAAGGACATTTATGGCGTTATAAGTTGGTTATTTATTTATTTAGTGATAGTTAGTTAGTTAATGAGTACGTGCTATAGAGTTTGGGAGGTTGTTATATATGTGTTTGCCCTTATTATCACATGTCAGGGCTTTTGGGATTTATTATTCTCTATTTAAGGATATTTTTAAGTTATTTAATTAGTTAGTAAGGTCTAGTTAGTTAGTTAGTTAATTATAAAAAAGATAGTTGGTTTGATGGATGGATACGAGCCTACTGCTATTACAACATGTTACGGTTTGGCTCTCAATATTTCTCTATTTAAGGACAATTTTAGCAGTTTTAAGAATATTTTTGTAAATAATTTTGCATTTTCTTGAGTAATTATGCTTTTATAGACATATTTAGCCTCGATTAGTTAATATTTCAAACTATACCAAGATCCCTTATAATTAGGCTTAAACTAATAACTATCTAACTTTAACTTATTATATACATAGAGATAATTAAAAGAGGCGTTACTTCTTTATATATCAAGATTTATTAACATTTATTAAGATATATATATGGAGATGGCTAGCCAGAGCAGTGTTACCATATCAGTTCTCAGCCTAAGAGGAGAATGCCACTAAATCTTTTAATTAATAATAACGTAAAATAAATATGGAGGGAGGTGAATTAATGTCTTTAGCCTTATATAAAGAAGTAATACAGGGAGAAAATAGGAAATAGAGAAGAAATAGATGGAGAAATATAAAATCAAAGTCATATCAATTGTACAGCCTACCACTACCGCATTTCTCCCTTAATAATAAAGCGAAATATACATAAAATACAGACAACATACACCATGAATAAATAAATATGTATAGTGAAGAAATAATGAAAAAATAAAATATATAGAAAAACCAAGGTCTCCACCCCGAGTTGGCAGCAGTGGGCGATGTAAACAAACAGGCCGAGGAGGAAGGAAGGAAAAAAATCGTTCATTTCCTTTAATTACACAAACAATTAACGCTGAAACGCCATTAATAAGGAGAGGGGAGAACAACCAGAAGAGGAGAACGAGAGAGGAAGAACCCAGGAAGCGATACAAGTGGGGGAAGAGAAGGAAGAGGGAGGAGGAGGAGAAGGAAGAGGAAAATTAATAACTTTTTTTGCCTTGTGAACAGTTGAGAGTGAGGCGCCATTGAGAGGGAGACAGGAGAGAGGAGAAGAGAAGAAGAGGAAGAAGAAGAAGGAAGGAAGAATTTGAAGTAGAAGAAGAAGAGGAAGAAACAAGAAGGAAAAGAAGAATTAAATAAAGGAAAAGAAGAAGAGGAAGGAGAAACGAGAAAAAGAAGAAGAAAAAGAAAGGAAAAACAGACGAAGAAAGGAAAAACAGCCGAGAAAAGAGGAAAAGGAGAATTAAATAAAGGAAAAGAAGAAGAGGAAGGAGAAACGAGAAAAAGAAAAAGAAAAAGAAAGGAAAAACAGCCAAAAAAAGAGGAAAAGGAGAATTAAATAAAGGAAAAGAACAAGAGAAAGGAGGAACCAGAAGAAGAAGAAGAAGAAGAAGAAGCATTATCCAACACCCCCATACACACAATGTCTCGGCAGCCTCGCGGTCGCCCAACCTTCAGCATCGAGGACGCCTTCGAGGAGGAGCCGGAGGATGTGGTGCGGATGTACGGCGCAACCACTGAGCGCTCGCCCCTCAAACCCAAGGGGGGCACCGCCATGGAGGACTCAGGGGGCGCGCGGGGGGCCGACTCAGGGGGCGGGAAGAGCCTAATGGTCCTGCCTGACGTGGATGTAAGTTAATTATTGTGGATTTAATGTCGTAATGATTATAATTAGACTCGTTCCTTGGTATTGATATTAACGACCTATTAAATGGTTATGATTCGTTTGTTAGTATTGGAGTTAACGATCTATTAAGTGGTTCTAATGTCCTAATGATTACAGTAGACTGGTTTGATGGTATTGATGTTAACGACCTATAATTAATTGTACAGGTTATTCTCAAGTGGGTAAGACTAGAGAGAGAGAGAGAGAGACAGAGAGAGAGAGAGAGAGAGAGAGAAAGCAGTAATGAGAAAGAGAGAATGGAGAGAATTGAAAAAGCGAGAGAGAGAGAGAGAGAGAAAACAGTAATGAGAAAGAGAGAGAATGGAGAGAATTGAAAAAGCTAGAGAGAGAGACAGTTACACACACCCTCCCTCACTTCCTCCCCCCCTCCCCCTCCCCCTTCCCCCCCAGGCTGTATCCCGGGATAGCGACTCACTCATCCCAGGGGACGGAGGCGGCGGGGGTGGCGGGGCAGGCTATGGCTCCTCCCAGTGGTGGTTCCGGCATCCCAAAGTACGGGAGAAGTGGCGTGTGGTGGCTGCCGCGTTCGTGCTGCTCCTCGTCGGCCTGGGTGAGTGCTATGGGGTCTTGGGTGTAAGGGTAGAGGAATTTATATAATGTGGTTAGCTTTTCTCTCCCTCTCTCCCTGACTTTCCTCCCTTCTCTCCTTTTCTCTCTCTCTCTCTCTCTCTCTCTCTCTCTCTCTCTCTCTCTCTCTCTCTCTGATTTTCCACCCCTGTATATATTCCTTCCTTCCTTCCTAACCCCATTTTTCTCCTCCTCCTCCTCCTCCTCCTCCTACGTAATCCTCCATTCCCCCTCTTCCTTCCTCCTCCTCCTCCTCCTCTTCCTATGTAATCTCCATTCTTTCTCTCCCTTCCTCCTCCTCCTCCTCCTCTTCCTACGTAATCTCCATTCTTTCTCTCCCTTCCTTCTCCTCCTCCTCCTCCTCCTACATAACCCTCAATTCTCTCCCTCCCTTCCTCCTCCTCCTCCTCCTCCCCCTCCATAACACCCCCCATTCTCTCCCTCCCTACAGTTCTCCTAGTGGTCGGCATCGTGGTGGAGGCTGTACCCTTAGAGAGCCTATCCGGGTCGGTCTTTATCATCGCCGGGCTAATCTGCTTCATCCCGGGGGCCTACCATGTGGTCTACGTGCTCCTGGCGGTCTGGGGCAGGCGTGGGTATGACTTCTATAACCTGCCGCTGTTTAACTGAGGTCTGGGGTGAGTGGGTGTAAGGATAGAGAAAAATATGTGTGTGTATTGAAAGTGTGTCAGAGAGAGAGAGAGAGAGAGAAAAGAATGAAGAAAGAGAAAATGAAGAGAGAGAGAGAGAGAGAGAGAGAGAGAGAGAGAGAGAGAGAGAGAGAGAGAGAGAGAGAGAATTCCACATGTTTCAAACTTCACAAGATAAGATAGTGTGTTTGTACGTGTGTGTGTGTGTGTGTGTGTGTGTGCGTGCAAGGTCACCTAAAGGGAATCCAATCTCATTTTAAAGTGTTCTAAGAGGCTTCACATATATTAGTCTCTCTATATTGGGTTCGAATCCATGTCTGTGTGTTATAGAGGATTGGAATCTATTTGGAAGGAGGATCGAGGTTACCAAAAGGGAATCCAGTCTCATTTCAAAGTGTTCTAAGAGGCTTGACATATATTAGGCTCTCTATATTGGGTTCGAATCCATGTCTGTGTTATAGAGGATTGGAATCTATTTGGAAGGAGGATCAAGGTTAACAGAAGGGAATCCAATCTCATATATCAAAGTGTTCTAAGAGGCTTCACATAATATATTAGCCTCTCTACATAGGGTTCGAATCCATGTCTGTGTGTTATAGAGGATTGGAATCTATTTGGAAGGAGGATCAAGGTTACCAAAAGGGATTGAGGCATAATATAGTGTTTTAAGGAGGATTTGAATGCCTTGATAAATTGTATAGGCATTTTATATGGGTTTGAGTGTGTGTGTGTGTGTGTGTGTGTGTGTGTGTGTGTGTGTGTGTGTGTGTGTGTTTTAATTAACTTGTAAAGAGGATTGAGGTTAGCATAAGGGAATCCAGTCTTACCTTAGTGTTTTATAAGGAATTGGATGCTATTAACAGATATTAGTACAGCATTATAGAAGTGTGTGTGTGTGTTCGTATGTGTGTTTAGCGAGGGTGTTGAACTCTTCCGAAAGGCATCCAACTCCTTCCTATTGAGTGTTTGTGACGCTTATGATATTGCAGCTTCTATAGATATTTTTAACTTTATTTTAATTCTTTTTTTTAATAATTTTTATTTTAATTCTTCTTTTCTTCGTTGTTATTTTCTCGTATTTTCACTATTCAGATTTTTTTTTTTTTTTTTGTGTGTGTGTTTGTGTGTGTGTGTGTGTGTGTGTGTGTTAACGGCACTTCCGATCTCTTCGTTTCACTTATACATATTTTTTTTAGCTACTTTTATGACGTTTTTTCGTTGCGTTTATTGTTTTCTGCGACGGAAGGGAAAAAATTTTAATAACATTTTTTCAATATTCATTTCATCTATTGTTTCTCTGACGGAAGATTCGCGACGCTTATATTCCACACAGTTTCTGCCGCTGTTAATCGACATATTCATTTCGTTTATAGTTTTCTGGCACGGAAGGGCAAAAAAAACTACATTACGACATTTTTTGCTCATTCGTGTCATCTATAGTTTCTGGGATCAGGATAGAGGATTCATTACGCTTATATTTTACACTTTCTGACGCTGTTATTCAGGTTATTCATTTCGTTTATAGTTTTCTGGCACAAGGCGAAAAAATTACATTACGACATTTTTTAATCATTCGTGTCATCTATAGTTTCTGGGATCAGGATAGAGGATTCATTACGCTTATATTTTACACTTTCTGCCGCTGTTATTCAGGTTTTTCATTTCGTTTATAGTTTTCTGGCATGGAAGGCAAAAAAATTACATTACGACATTTTTTGCTCATTCGTGTCATCTATAGTTTCTGGGATTAGGATAGAGGATTCATTACGCTTATATTCTAAACTTTCTGCCGCTGTTACTCGACATATTCATTCGCTTATAGTTTTCTGGCACGGAAGGCAAAAAAATTACATTACGACATTTTTTGCTCATTCGTGTCATCTATAGTTTCTAGGATCAGGATAGAGGATTCATGACGCTTATATTTTACACTTTCTGACGCTGTTTTTCAGGTTATTCATTTCATTTATAGTTTTCTGAGCCGGAAGATGAAAAATTTTGCAATGACAGTTTTTCAACATTCATTTCATCTATACTTTTTAGGACGGAGAGTTCGTAACGCTTATATTTTAAACTTTCTGACGCTGTTATTCAGGTTATTCATTTCGTTTATTGTTTTCTGGCACGGAAGATGAAGAATTTTGCAATGACATTTTCTCAACATTCATTTCATCTATTGTTTCTGGGACTGACAATTCGCGACGCTTATAGTTTGGAATTTCCGCAGCTATTATGACGCTTATATTTCCAGCTGCCAAATAAAATACGCTCATGTACGTTTTTATCACAGCCATGTACGCGCGCACACGACCCCCTTACGTCTTCGTGTATGTATGGGGGTGTGTGCGTATATGTGTGTGTGTGTTTCAATTAGGTATTATTAAGTACACATGTGACTGTTTGAGTGGAGGGTTGGATGTGTACATGTGTAGGTTTTTACATGTGTGTGTGTGTGTGTGTGTGTGTGTGTGTGTGTGTGTGTGTGTGTTTGTCAGGGTCCTGTTGTATCTAATCATATGTGAGAAAGAGAAAGAGAGAGAGAGAGAGAGAGAGAGAGAGAGAGAGAGAGAGAATTACAGCATTGTCATAGGTCATTCACACACAAACACACACACACACACACACACACACACACGCACGCACACAGATAGACTAGATAGGAATTTCTTCACTGATAACAAGAACTACTAATATCTCTCTCTCTCTCTCTCTCTCTCTCTCTCTCTCTCTCTCTCTCTCTCTCTTAACAATGATATATTAACAGTATTCTATTAATTATTTCGTATTACTGATAACACAAAATAATAATAATAATAATAATAATAATAATAATAATAATAATAATAATAATCAAAAACTATCTTGGGAAGGTCGAAACTCATGTGTGTGTGTGTGTGTGTGTGTGTGTGTGTGTGTGTGTGCGATCGAGGTCACCAAAAGGGAATCCAATCTCATTTTAAAGTGTTCTGAGAGGCTTGACAGAATTTACTCTCTTTATAAAGGGTTCAAATCCATGTCTGTGTGTTATAGAGGATTGGAATCTGTTTGGAAAGAGGATCAAGGTTACCAACAGGGAATCCAATCTCATATCAAAGTGTTCTCAGAGGCTTGACATAAATTAGCCTCTATATAGGGTTCGAATCCATGTCTGTGAGTTATAGAGGATTGGAATCTGTTTGGAAAGAGGATCAAGGTTACCAACAGGGAATCCAATCTCATATCAAAGTGTTCTCAGAGGCTTGACATAAATTAGCCTCTATATAGGGTTCAAATCCATGTCTGTGTGTGTTATAGAGGATTGGAATCTATTTGGAAAGAGGATCAAGGTTACCAAAAGGAGTTTAGGCAAGTATGTAGAATAGGATTTATAAATATCTTGCTCGTTGGGAAACTTAAAAATCCTTAAAAATCTTCTTAGAAAATCAACATTGAACCAAAACCGAGCCTTTGGAAACTTTTTTTTTTTTTTTTTTTTTTTTTTACAGCAAAGGAGACAGCTCAAGGGCACAAAAAAGTAAACATTAATAAAAAAAAAAAAAGCTATTTGAGTTCCGATTATAATTGTTAAGTAGTGTTTTGAGTGCTTTCCACCACACAGAAAACTATCAGGCTTTGTATTAAACGTAACTCGATTTGCGCGAGTCTGGTTCACGCGTCTGAAATACCGCGGGGTCCAAAATCCAAATGAATGTTTAACTTACACGATTTTTTCTCTTATACGCGATGTTTTACGGAGTGGCCACCAGATGTCTCACGCAACTGGACCGCGCACCCCAGACTTGGCTACGCACTCTATAAAACTCGCTATTAACAACAACAACAACAACAAGTGTGGGCTCCGTCAGACGCACCAATGATAACACACTCAGGAATTTTCACAAGCTTGCCAGATGACGGAAATGCCGATTAAATTCCCGCGTCTATTCCGGCAAGTCATGGGAGTGTTTTTGTTGTTGTTGTTTTTGTTTTTGTTGTTTCAACGGACGTGTGGGGTGGAGGTCAGGGTTGCCTCGGGAGATACTGGTACGAGATGGGAGATTCCGAGGAGATAGAGAGATACTAGACTATGACGAGAGAGAGAGAGAGAGAGAGAGAGAGAGAGAGAGAGAGATTATAAGAGATAGAGAGAAAGATTACATAGGAGATAGGACATGGGAAATTCTGGGAGATAAGAGATAGGAAGTTCTGGAGAGAGAGAGAGAGAGAGAGAGAGAGAGAGAGAGAGAGAGAGAGAGAGAGAGAGAGAGAGAGAGATAACAAGAAATGATTAAAAAAATAAATAAATTAGGCTTTGAAATAATACAACATTCTGAGGTATTAGAGAGAGAGAGAGAGAGAGAGAGAGAGAGAGAGAGAGAGATAAACCATAGGAGATTACAAGAGATAAAAAGCTTACATAAGAGATACAACATGGGAAATTCCGAGAGATATGTGGAGATTAGAGATAGGAGGTTCAGAGAGAGAGAGAGAGAGAGAGAGAGAGAGAGAGAGAGAGAGAAAGGAGATTACGTAACAGAGATAAAATTGATAGGCTTTAAAAACATGGGAAATTTTGAGAGATAAGAGATAGCCATTTCCGGAGAGAGATCGAGAGAGGGAGATAGTAGGCTATTTCGAGAGAGATAGCGATTGGAGATTACAAAAGATAATGAGATATATTATGATAGGAAATGAAATGCTGGGAAATTCTGGGAGATAAGAGATAGCCATTTCCGGAGAGAGATAGAGGGAGATAGTAGGCTATTTTGGGAGAGATAGCAATGGGAGATTACAAAAGATAATGAGATATATTATAATAGGAGATGAAATGATGGGAAATTCTGAGAGATAAGAGATAGCCATTTCCAGAGAGAGATAGAGGGAGATAGTAGGCTATTTTGGGAGAGATAGCAATGGGAGATTACAAAAGATAATGAGATATATTATAATAGGAGATGAAATGATGGGAAATTCTGAGAGATAAGAGATAGCCATTTCCAGAGAGAGATAGGAGAGATAGTAGGCTATTTTGGGAGAGATAGCAATGGGAGATTACAAAAGATAATGAGATATATTATAATAGGAGATGAAATGATGGGAAATTCTGGGAGATAAGAGATAGCCATTTCCAGAGAGAGATAGAGGGAGATAGTAGGCTATTTTGGGAGAGATAGCAATGGGAGATTACAAAAGATAATGAGATATATTATAATAGGAGATGAAATGATGGGAAATTCTGAGAGATAAGAGATAGCCATTTCCAGAGAGAGATAGAGGGAGATAGTAGGCTATTTTGGGAGAGATAGCAATGGGAGATTACAAAAGATAATGAGATATATTATAATAGGAGATGAAATGATGGGAAATTCTGGGAGATAAGAGATAGCCAGTGCTCAGAGAGACTCGATGGTTTGGACATGTAAGGAGATAGGAGGACACAGTGCTGGGAGAGATAGAAATGGGAGATTACAAAAGATAATGAGATATATTATAATAGGAGATGAAATGATGGGAAATTCTGGGAGATAAGAGATAGGCATTTCCGGAGAGAGAGAGAGAGGGAGATAGTAGGCTATTTTGGGAGAGATAGCGATGAGAGATTACAAAAGATAATGAGATATATTATAATAGGAAATGAAATGCTGGGAAATTCTGAGAGATAAGAGATAGCCATTTCCGGAGAGAGAGAGAGAGGGATAACACACAAAAGATAAGAGATAGGATAAGAAAAATATAACATTACCAACAGATACCAAGATAGGAAATTCTGACAATAGATTAACCGTGAGACTCGTAAGATGTCCCTCTCTCGACGACATCCCATATCTCACAGCGGAACATGGGAACGAGATAATAGATACCAGATTCCGACAGTATCGTGAGAGATTGAATGATTACGAAAGAGATAGAGAGAGAGATAGGAAAGTCCGACTCCAGATAGACCGTGAGATGACCCACTCTCGACGACACCCCATATCTTACAGCGCTTTATCGGAACGAGATATCGGATACCAGATTCTGACAGTATCGTGAGAGATTGAATGATTACGAAGGAGATAGAGAGAGAGATAGGAAAGTCCGACTCCAGATAGACCGTGAGATGTCCCACTCTCGACGACACCCCATATCTCACAGCGGAACATGGGAACGAGATATCGGATACCAGATTCTGACAGTATCGTGAGAGATTGAATGATTACGAAGGAGATAGAGAGAGAGATAGGAG
>NC_066572.1:1427830-1442830 GCF_024679095.1 Eriocheir sinensis
ACAAAACCCCAAACAGTCACTATAGGCCTTGACTCAGAAAACTCATCTATGGTTCCTTACTAATGAGACTTTCCATACAACAAAGTGAGGTCATTCTGTGTTGATTTATACCATAAGGTGCTGGGTATCATGTGTTTGAAGATACCCTAAACTTAACCTAACATAACCTAACAAAACCCCAAACAGTCACTATAGGTCTTGACTCAGAAAACTCATCCATGGTTCCTTACTAATGAGACTTTCCATACAACAAAGTGAGGTCATTCTTTGTTGATATATGCTATAGGGTTCTGGGTATCATGTGTTTGAAGATACCCTAAACTTAACCTAACAAAACCCCAAACAGTCACTATAGGCTTTGACTCAGAAAACTCATCCATGCTTCCTTACTAATGAGACTTTCTATACAACAAAGTGAGGTCATCCTGTGTTGATTTATACCATAAGGTGCTGGCTATCATGTGTTTGAAGATACCCTAAGCTTAACCTAACAAAACCCCAAACAGTCACTATAGGCCTTGACTCAGAAAACTCATGTATGCTTCCTTACTAATGAGACTTTCTATACAACAAAGTGAGGTCATTCTGTGTTGATTTATACCATAAGGTGCTGGGTATCATGTGTTTGAAGATACCCTAAACTTAACCTAACCTAACCTAACAAAACCCCAAACAGTCACTATAGGCCTTGACTCAGAAAACTCATCCATGCTTCCTTACTAATGAGACTTTCTATACAACAAAGTGAGGTCATTCTGTGTTGATTTATACCATAAGGTGCTGGCTATCATGTGTTTGAAGATACCCTAAACTTAACCTAACAAAACCCCAAACAGTCACTATAGGCCTTGACTCAGAAAACTCATCTATGCTTCCTTACTAATGAGACTTTCTATACAACAAAGTGAGGTCATTCTGTGTTGATTTATACCATAAGGTGCTGGCTATCATGTGTTTGAAGATACCCTAAACTTAACCTAACCTAACCTAACAAAACCCCAAACAGTCACTATAGGCCTTGACTCAGAAAACTCATCCATGCTTCCTTACTAATGAGACTTTCCATACAACAAAGTGAGGTCATTCTGTGTTGATTTAGACCATAAGGTGCTGGCTATCATGTGTTTGAAGATACCCTAAACTTAACCTAACCTAACCTAACAAAACCCCAAACAGTCACTATAGGTCTTGACTCAGAAAATTCATATATGCTTCCTTACTAATGAGACTTTCCATACAACAAAGTGAGGTCATTCTGTGTTGATTTATACCATAAGGTGCTGGCTGTCATGTGTTTGAAGATACCCTAAACTTAACCTAACAAAACCCCAAACAGTCACTATAAGCCTTGACTCAGAAAACTCATGTATGCTTCCTTACTAATGAGACTTTCTATACAACAAAGTGAGGTCATTCTGTGTTGATTTATACCATAAGGTGCTGGGTATCATGTGTTTGAAGATACCCTAAACTTAACCTTACCTAACCTAACAAAACCCCAAACAGTCACTATAGGCCTTGACTCAGAAAACTCATCTATGCCTCCTTACTAATGAGACTTTCCATACAACAAAGTGAGGTCATTCTGTGTTGATTTATACCATAAGGTGCTGGCTATCATGTGTTTGAAGATACCCTAAACTTAACCTAACAAAACCCCAAACAGTCACTATAGGCCTTGACTCAGAAAACTCATCCATGGTTCCTTACTAATGAGACTTTCTATACAACAAAGTGAGGTCATTCTGTGTTGATTTATACCATAAGGTGCTGGCTATCATGTGTTTGAAGATACCCTAAACTTAACCTAACAAAACCCCAAACAGTCACTATAGGCCTTGACTCAGAAAACTCATCCTTGCTTCCTTACTAATGAGACTTTCTATACAACAAAGTGAGGTCATTCTGTGTTGATTTATACCATAAGGTGCTGGCTATCATGTGTTTGAAGATACCCTAAACTTAACCTAACCTAACCTAACAAAACCCCAAACAGTCACTATAGGTCTTGACTCAGAAAACTCATCTATGCTTCCTTACTAATGAGACTTTCTATACAACAAAGTGAGGTCATTCTGTGTTGATTTATACCATAAGGTGCTGGCTATCATGTGTTTGAAGATACCCTAAACTTAACCTAACAAAACCCCAAACAGTCACTATAGGCCTTGACTCAGAAAACTCATCCATGCTTCCTTACTAATGAGACTTTCTATACAACAAAGTGAGGTCATTCTGTGTTGATTTATACCATAAGGTGCTGGGTATCATGTGTTTGAAGATACCCTAAACTTAACCTAACATAACCTAACAAAACCCCAAACAGTCACTATAGGTCTTGACTCAGAAAACGCATCTATGCTTCCTTACTAATGAGACTTTCTATACAACAAAGTGAGGTCATTCTGTGTTGATTTATACCATAAGGTGCTGGCTGTCATGTGTTTGAAGATACCCTAAACTTAACCTAACAAAACCCCAAACAGTCACTATAGGCCTTGACTCAGAAAACTCATCCATGCTTCCTTACTAATGAGACTTTCTATACAACAAAGTGAGGTCATTCTGTGTTGATTTATACCATAAGGTGCTGGGTATCATGTGTTTGAAGATACCCTAAACTTAACCTAACAAAACCCCAAACAGTCACTATAGGCCTTGACTCAGAAAACTCATCCATGCTTCCTTACTAATGAGACTTTCCATACAACAAAGTGAGGTCATTCTGTGTTGATTTAGACCATAAGGTGCTGGGTATCATGTGTTTGAAGATACCCTAAACTTAACCTAACCTAACCTAACAAAACCCCAAACAGTCACTATAGGCCTTGACTCAGAAAACTCATCCATGCTTCCTTACTAATGAGACTTTCTATACAACAAAGTGAGGTCATTCTGTGTTGATTTATACCATAAGGTGCTGGCTATCATGTGTTTGAAGATACCCTAAACTTAACCTAACAAAACCCCAAACAGTCACTATAGGCCTTGACTCAGAAAACTCATCCTTGCTTCCTTACTAATGAGACTTTCTATACAACAAAGTGAGGTCATTCTGTGTTGATTTATACCATAAGGTGCTGGGTATCATGTGTTTGAAGATACCCTAAACTTAACCTAACAAAACCCCAAACAGTCACTATAGGCCTTGACTCAGAAAACTCATCCATGCTTCCTTACTAATGAGACTTTCCATACAACAAAGTGAGGTCATTCTGTGTTGATTTATACCATAAGGTGCTGGGTATCATGTGTTTGAAGATACCCTAAACTTAACCTAACAAAACCCCAAACAGTCACTATAGGCCTTGACTCAGAAAACTCATCCATGCTTCCTTACTAATGAGACTTTCTATACAACAAAGTGAGGTCATTCTGTGTTGATTTAGACCATAAGGTGCTGGGTATCATGTGTTTGAAGATACCCTAAACTTAACCTAACAAAACCCCAAACAGTCACTATAGGCCTTGACTCAGAAAACTCATCCATGCTTCCTTACTAATGAGACTTTCTATACAACAAAGTGAGGTCATTCTGTGTTGATTTATACCATAAGGTGCTGGGTATCATGTGTTTGAAGATACCCTAAACTTAACCTAACAAAACCCCAAACAGTCACTATAGGCCTTGACTCAGAAAACTCATCCATGCTTCCTTACTAATGAGACTTTCTATACAACAAAGTGAGGTCATTCTGTGTTGATTTATACCATAAGGTGCTGGGTATCATGTGTTTGAAGATACCCTAAACTTAACCTAACCTAACCTAACAAAACCCCAAACAGTCACTATAGGTCTTGACTCAGAAAACTCATCCATGCTTCCTTACTAATGAGACTTTCTATACAACAAAGTGAGGTCATTCTGTGTTGATTTATACCATAAGGTGCTGGGTATCATGTGTCTGAAGATACCCTAAACTTAACCTAACCTAACCTAACAAAACCCCAAACAGTCACTATAGGCCTTGACTCAGAAAACTCATCCATGCTTCCTTACTAATGAGACTTTCTATACAACAAAGTGAGGTCATTCTGTGTTGATTTATACCATAAGGTGCTGGGTATCATGTGTCTGAAGATACCCTAAACTTACCTAACCTAACCTAACCTAACCTAACCTAACCTAAACTATATCCTTATGTCCCAGGTATAAGAAATACATGGTGCTTGACCCCCTGGGCGTGGTGTGTGGCACAAGAGGCGTGGCACCGAGGAGCAGGGCGGGCACTGGCACCCCCACCCCCCCTGGCCTGCACGATGCCCCAACCACACTACAGGTAAACTTTTAGGCCTATAATTTTTTTTCCCTCCTCTCCTCGCCTTCCTCTCTGTGGGTGTTGATGATCCTAACCTGATCCTCCTCTCATGGGCTCTGTGTGGTCTTAGAATCTGTGTAAATCTATGTAAATCTATGTATAGTATCTGAATCAATCTATATGGGACCTCAAAATCTATATATACCTATATAATTCTCTATGTGGTCTAAGTATCTGTAAATCTATGTAATGTATCTCTGAATCAATCTATATGGGACCTCAAAATCTATGTATATCTATGTAATTCTCTATGTGGTCTAAGTATCTGTAAATCTATGTAATGTATCTCTGAATCAATCTATACGGGACCTCAAAATCTATGTATATCTATGTAATTCTCAATGTGGTCTAAGTATCTGTGTAAATCTATGTAAACCCATGTAATGTATCTCTGAATCAATCTAAATAGGACCTCAAAATCTATTTATATCTATGTAATTCTCGATGTGGTCTAAGTATCTGTGTAAATCTATGTAAACCCATGTAATATATACCCGAAGCAATCTACATGGGGCCTCAAAATCTATATAGACCTATGTAATTCTCCCCTTCAGGACGGAGCGATTGGCGGCGGGCTGGTCAACAAGGATGGCTACCAGTACCTGCCTGACCTCACCGACCTGCCTGACCTGGACCTGCCCTCGGAGCTGCCCTTCCTTACAGGTACAGAGGAGGAGGAGGAGGAGGAGGAAGACTGGAGAGAGAGAGAGAGAGAGAGAGAGAGAGAGAGAGAGAGAGAGAGAGAGAGAGAGAGAGAGAGAGAGAGAGAGAGAGAGTATGTGATAGACAGATAGATAGATAGATAATTACTTACATAGACAAATATATATAAAAAAATGTAGAAATTATTATTATTATTATTATTATTATTACTACTACTACTACTACTACTACTACTACTACTACTACTACTACTACTACTCTTCCTCCTCTTCCTCCTCCTCCTCCTCCTCCTTCTTCTTCTTCTTCTTTTTTCCAGGTGTTGCAAATGACCTTCTCTTTGAGGGTGGACCTGACCCCACCATCGCCCCCTCCCTGAGCTTCCACGACGGTCCCCCCCTACAGCCCCCCTCCACCACCACCACCAAACCACCACAACCACAACAGTCCACCACCACCTCCACTCCACCACCCTCACAACCAGCTCCTCCACCTCCTCCTCCTTCCACAACTGCTCCTCCTCCTCCTCCTCCTCCTCTTCCTGCATCTAGTACTCCTGCTCCACCTCCTCCTCCTCCTCCTGCTCCTACCTCTGCTCCTCCTCCTCCTCCTCCACCTCCTCCACCTCCTCCGCCGACAGGACCAGCCCCAGAGGTAAGATTATACACATATTTTTTTTTCTTGAATTTCCCGTAGCTCCATCGGTTAGAGCGCTGCCCTGCCATGGCGCAAAAAGTCTTGGCTTAAAAATGTATAAAGTATGTATAAGTATGTATAAGTGAAGTACTAGAGTTAAGGTTACTTATATAGATACTTTTTAGTGAGGTATATTTTTTTTTTTTCTAAGTATATAATCATTTTTCTAAGTAATAATTTTTTTTAAGTAATCATTTTTTCTAAGTAATCATTCTATTTTATCTACTTATTAATTTGTTTTGTTTTAATTATCAACAAGTTAATTAGGTTGCCCCATCGACCTTGTGTGTGTTTTAAAACGAAGCAAATAATTTAGACTTTTGTAACAATATAAAAAAAATAAATAAAAAAAGTCTAGTCTGACTCTCTCTCTCTCTCTCTCTCTCTCTCTCTCTCTCTCTCTCTCTCTCTCTCTCTCTCTCTCTCTCTCTCTCTCTCTTTTGTATATATGTTTACAGGTGTTGAGTATTAAGACCCATATATTAATAATTCTCTCTCTCTCTCTCTCTCTCTCTCTCTCTCTCTCTCTCTCTCTCCACAGACTCTCCCAGCGGCCGCACTTTCCGAGGCTCGCAGTGACCTCATGCGTGCCATCCAGGAGGCCGGGGGGGTCGGGGGTGCCAAGCTGAAGAGTGCCAAGCAGGGGGGCCGGAAGAAGGGGGGCAGTGGTGGGGGCAAGGAAGGGGAGGGCAAGGTAAGGGGAGGGGGGGGGTTGTGTGTGTGTGTGTGTGTGTGTGTGAGTGTGTGTGTGTGTGTGTGTGTGTGTGTGTGTGTGTGTGTGTACATATTTGGATTTTTAATTGATGATACTGACAATCTCTCTCTCTCTCTCTCTCTCTCTCTCTCTCTCTCTCTCTCTCTCTCTCTCTCTCTCTCTCAGGTCACACCGAAGGCTTCCGGCGGTGACCTTATGAGTGACCTTTTCAATCGCCTCTCACAGCGACGCAAGGTAAGGAAGAGGAGGAGGAGGAGGAGGAAGAGGAGGAGGAGGACATAGGAGAGGAAAGAGAAGGAAAGGAAGGAAGAAAGGAAGGAAGAGAAGAAGAGGAGGAGGAGGAGGAGGAGGGATGATAGAGGAGGAAGAGGGCGAGATAGAGAAAGAGAGAAGGAGGAGGAGGAGGAGGAGGAGGAGGAGGACATAGGAGAGGAAAGAGAACGAAGGAAGGAAGGAAGGAAGGAAGGAAGAAGAGGAGGAGGAGGAGGAGGAGGAAGAGGAAGAAGAAATAAAACAATAATAAACAATATTTATAAGTCTTCTCCTCCTCCTCCTCTTCCTCCTCCTCCTCCTCCTCCTCCTCCTCCTCCTTCCCCACCACACTAACCCCCTCTCTCTCTCTCTCTCCCCCAGGGTATTTCCGGGGCACAGAAGAACCCCCCCAGCGAGCCCCCCAGGACCCCAGGGGGTGGCGGGGGGGGCAGCACCATGGAGAGACTGGCCTCCATCATCCCCCCGCCCCCCCTGAGCTTCGGAGGGGGGCAGGAGGTGGAGGAGGGGGGGGACAAGGAGGGGAGTGATGAGGATTGGGATTAAGGGGGGGGTCTCTCTCTCTCTCTCTCTCTCTCTCTCTCTCTCTCTCTCTCTCTCTCTTCCTTTCCCTTCCCTTTCCTTCCCTTCCCTTCCCTTCCCCTTCTCTTCTCTTCTCTTCTCTTCTCTTCTCTTCTCTTCTCTTCCCTTTCCTTTCCTTTCCTTCCCTTCCCTTCCCTTCCCTTCCCTTCCCTTCCTTCTCTCTCCCAGCACTGTGTCCTCCCCTGCTCTCTTTACATGTCCAAACCATCGGATCGACGCAGAAGATAATTGATTGACGCTGGGACCAAATTTCGTGACTGACGGAAGAAACTGACCCGGAAATAGGCCTACCAGAGAGATGATTTTTACGAGAGTAGGCCTAGCTTCTTCAATCTCCCTTCCTTCTACTTTTTCATGTGATCTAATTTCTCTTCCTTTCTCTTCTCCTCCTCTTCCTTACAATCCTTTCCCCTGCGGCGCGGTGGTGGCGGCATAGGGTGAGTGAAGCAACGCCCCCCCAGCGCATGCCCCCCCAGCACATGCCCCCCTTGAGTGATTGAGATAATGTATTGATTGTAAAGAAATATAAATGTGATTTGATAGTAATAATTTGAGTTTTTATTTTGTTGTTTTTAGTGAATAAGAAAAATATCAGTGAATTGAAGGTTGCTGGTTTTATTGATCTCTCTCTCTCTCTCTCTCTCTCTCTCTCTCTCTCTCTCTCTCTCTCTCTCTCTCTCTCATTTTTTCCTCCAAAGTTAAAAAAAAGACTAATATTTTTCTCCAATCTCTCTCTCTCTCTCTCTCTCTCTCTCTCTCTCTCTCTCTCTCTCTCTCTCTCTCTCTCTCTTATACATACAAACATTCATCCATACATATACATATACATATTAAAACACACATACATACATACATACATACATTTGGTCACAATTAAAACATCGTCAAACTCATTTCTCTAGTCCTGTTTTCCTTTGTTTTCCTTCATGTTTTCACTCTATAGTAATTATCTTTATCTTATGCTTCTAAACACCAATAACTTATTTCTTCCATTAATTTCAATCTGTCTATTTCAAGTCTTCATTTTCCTTTCATTTTACAACTTCAGTCTATCAAGTATCCTTTTTTTTCTTTATTTTCTATATCATTCTATCAAACAACAATTCTTCCATGTAATCTTTAACATAATCTCTTTTTTTCTCTAATTTTTCAACCTAGGTCTATCATTTAATTCCTCTTTTTCCTTTAATTTTCATCTCAAGTCACTATTCCACCCATCATCTTGTCTGTTCAGTCCGCTGTTCCGCTCTTCGCTGCCGCCAGAGCCCTAAAATGCCTCCTCTGATGATTCGTCAAACTCACCTTCCTCGTGAACCTTTGGCCACACTCCTCGCACCCAAACTTCCGCACCCCAGAGTGCCTCACCCCATGCAGCTTCAAGTCGCTCTTACGGACAAAACTCGCACCGCACTCCTCGCAGACATAATCCCGGACCTTTGAGTGTATTACCACGTGACGGTTCAAGTGGTCTCTCGACACGAACCCCTTGGCACACTTTGGGCACTTAAATAGCCTATCCTTGGCGTGGAACTCAAGATGACGTGTGTAGTTCCCCTCCTCAGTGAAGGTCTTCCCACAGAGGTTACACTTGTGCTGCGTCGTGAGCGGTTCGCCGGTTTTCGTGCAGGCCAGTCGCGTTACCCTGGTGCAGATGTGGTAGGATAGCGCGGCAGAATCAGGGAAGTACTGTTCGCATACGACGCAGTGGAATTTCCGCGCTTTCTCGTGGAATTCGGAGTGTTTGGCAAGCTCCACGTCGCTTCGGAAGAACTTGTCACACTCGCCGCATGTGTATAGACGACGCGATCGGCAGACCGGGATGTGCTTAACCAGCGTCCCCTTCTCGGCGAAACACCTCTTGCAATCATCGCACTGGAATCGCTTTTCCTTCGTATGCGTCAACAGGTGTCGAGAGTACGCCGACTTCTGCCGAAAGCACTTCCCGCATTCCGCGCACACGTACTTCCGATCGCCCGTGTGTACGTTCGTGTGTTGGTCCAGTTCGCTCTTGTTACGGAACGCGTCGCCGCAGGTGTCGCACTTAAATGTCTTCGGGAGTTTGTGGACGGCGATGTGCTGGGTCAGAGCGCGTTGGTTGAAGTACGAGCGTCCGCACTCGTCGCACTTAAAGTTCCGTATCCCGGTATGCGTTTCCGAGTGGTCTTGTAACGCAGTCTTGCTCGAATACTCCTTCCCACATTCGTCACATCTATGCTTTTTAACCCCTGCGTGTGTCTTAATGTGCTGGCAAAGATTCGTGCGCAGGACAAACCGTTTTCCGCAGACATGACACTCGAAATTCCGCTCCCCTTTGTGCCTCAGTAAGTGCTGGTTGAGGTAATATTGCATATGGAACCCTCGGCCACATTCCTCGCACTTGAACTTGTTGACGCGGGAATGGAGGCGAGTGTGTTTTTTGTACGGGGTAACGTGCGTGAACATCTTGTCGCAGTGGGCGCAGCGGAACACCTCGAGCCCGGAGTGGGTGAGTGTGTGTTGCAGTAAAGCGCTTTGGGTGGGGGCCTCGTGTCCGCACTCCCGGCATTTGAGTTTGGGGTTTTGTGACGACATTTTGATTTGTTGATATTTGTTTTTTTATTTTATTATTGTTTTTTTTTTCACTTTTTTATAGTTTTTTCAAGTTTGTTTTTTCGCTTTCAAAATTTTCACCTTTTTTTCTCTTTTTTTATGTATATATAGATTTTTTTTCCGTTACTTTTATTGTTGTTGAAATTCAGTTTTTAAATTTTCGTTCACTTTTTACTCGTTTTTTCAAGTTTATTTTTTCGCTTCCAAAATGTTCAGCTTTTTTTTTTCTACATTATTTTTATCATTTTTATTGTTGATTGTTTTTTTTTTTGTTTTTTTTTCACTTTTCACTCATTTTTTCAAGTTTGTTTTTTCGTTTCCAAAATGTTCACCTTTTTTTCTTTTATATATATATTTTTTTTTGTTACTTTATTGTTGTTGGTATTCAGTTTTTAAATTTTCGTTCACATTTCACTCATTTTTTTAAGTTTGTTTTTCACTTCCGAAATTTTCACCTTTTTATTTCTTTTTTTTCTATATTATTTTTTTCATTACTTTTATTGTTGATATTTACTTTTTTAATTTCTTGTTCACTTATATATTTTAATCATGTACTTGCTAGCTGACTCTCTGGTGCTGCCTGGGAAGAGAAACAAAAATGGTATTACTGTTTTAAACACTGAATTTCTGATACGGTAAATATCTAGAATCACACCCATGCAAGCCCACCACAGCATATATCAAAATAGTCTGCCCGATCGTCTGACAACTTTCTATTGGCAGTAAATATCTAGAATCACACCCATGCAAGCCCAGCACAGCATATATCAAAATAGTCTGCCTGATCGTCCAACAACTTCCTATTGACAGTAAATATCTAGAATCACACCCATGCAAGCCCAGCACAGCATATATCAAAATAGTCTGCCTGATCGTCCAACAACTTCCTATTGACAGTAAATATCTAGAATCACACCCATGCAAGCCCAGCACAGCATATATCAAAATAGTCTGCCTGATCGTCCAACAACTTCCTATTGACAGTAAATATCTAGAATCACACCCATGCAAGCCCAGCACAGCATATATCAAAATAGTCTGCCCGATCGTCCGACAACTTTCTATTGGCAGTAAATATCTAGAATCACACCCATGCAAGCCCAGCACAGCATATATCAAAATAGTCTGCCCGATCGTCCGACAACTTTCTATTGACAGTAAATATCTAGAATCACACCCACTGGAAGCTAGCACTGTACATTGCTAAATCATATATCCTGTGCTTGGAAAATATCTAGAATCACACCCAACCAACCCTAACAGTACATATATAAATAATCTATATATTTCTGATTCCCCTGCTTGAAAAATATCTAGAATCACACCCATTTCATCTCCTATCCCGTATATATGATAATTCCCCTGCTTGAAAATACCTAGAATCACACCCATTTTATCTCCTATCCCGTATATAAGATAATTAACATGCTTGAAAAATATCTAGAATCACACCCATTTCATCTCCTATCCCGTATATATGATAATTAACATGCTTGAAAATATCTAGAATCACACCCATTTCATCTCCTATCCCGTATATATGATCATTGCCCTGCTTGAAAATATCTAGAATCACACCCATTTCAAGATCTATCCCGTATATATGATCATTGCCCTGCTTGAAAATATCTAGAATCACACCCATTTCATCTCCTATCCCGTATATATGATCATTGCCCTGCTTGAAAATATCTAGAATCACACCCATTTCATCTCCTATCCCGTATATATGATAATTAACATGCTTGAAAATATCTAGAATCACACCCATTTCATCTCCTATCCCGTATATATGATCATTGCCCTGCTTGAAAATATCTAGAATCACACCCATTTCAAGATCTATCCCGTATATATGATCATTGCCCTGCTTGAAAATATCTAGAATCACACCCATTTCAAGATCTATCCCGTATATATGATCATTCCCCTGCTTGAAAAATATCTGGAATCACACCCATTTCATCTCCTATCCCGTATATGTGATCATTCTCCTGCTTGAAAAATATCTAGAATCACACCCATTTCATCTCCTATCCCGTATATATGATGATTCCCCTGCTTGAAAATATCTACAATCACACCCATTTCGTCATTCACAGGCTTGAAAAATATCTAGAATCACACCCACTCAACCCTAACACTGTACATATATAAATAATCTCTATATTTCTGACCATTCCCAGGCTTGAAAAATATCTAGAATCACACCCATTTCGTCATTCCCAGGCTTGAAAAATATCTAGAATCACACCCATGAAGAGGGCAGGGGAGCGGGGTGCGAGCCTAATTATATTTACATTCTTACGCATCCCTCTCCACATACCTAATTTAAGCCCTCCACGTCCTTACATGCGACTTAATAACACCTGTAGATTCTTAATTAGTCCTCCAGGTGACCACAAGTAGACATTAGGGGAAAATAAGGCCATGAAATAAGAATAATTACCAAAAATAATTGTGACGGCAGGAATATGGCGGGAAGGGGAGCGGGGTGCGAGCCTAATTATATTTACATTTTTACACTCCTCTCTCTACATACCTAATTTAAGCCTTCCACGTCCTTATATACGACTTAATAACATCTGTAGATCCTTAATTAGTCCTTCAGGTGGCCACAGGTAGACAGGCGATGAAAATAGAGGTAAAATAATAAGGATAATTAGCAAAACAGGAATTATGAGGGCAGGAATATGGCGGGAAGGGGAGCGGGGGGCGAGCCTAATCATATTTACATTATTACATTTCCCGTCTCCACACACCTGTTTTAAAGCTAATTAATACCTGTAGATCCTTAATTAGGCGTCCAGGTGAGCAGGCAGGTGTGAGGACAGGTATAAACAGCTGCAGAGAGGAAAATATTCGAGAGGTCAGTCACTTGTGCTAATGGCGGTTGCTTAGTCCTAATTAACTTACAAGATTATCAATATTACTAAGATTATTAATATCACTGAGGTTGTAATTAATGGAGAGGATGATTAAATATAAAATAATAGATTGCAATAGTGCTCAACCAGCTTATAAGTATATGATGTTTTTTTAGCCTATAATAATATATCTAGTTATTTATATTATTAATTTGAGGTTGTAATTAATTCAGAAGGGTGGGAAATATGGCTTAATGAGGGTGTTAATGGATAAAATGTCGGGGATTCTTTTTTTCATTATAATTTTGACCTTTTTTAATATATTTTCCCCTGTAGCAGTTAATATCCTTCTGTTTATGGGTGTTTTAGGTGTATAATAAGCTTAGATTATTGAAAAGTAAACATAAATAATAGTTAAATGGCGGTTTTTCGTTTTATCCAATCTAATTCCCTCTTTTTCACATTATTTTCCCCTTAGCATTAAATATTCTTAAATCTCCGGTATTTTTAAGTGTATGGGAGTATGAAAAGTTAATATAAATAATAGTTAAATATATACAATGGCGGTTTTTCGTTTACATCCAATATAATTTCCCTCTTTTTCACATTATTTCCCTTAGCATTAAATATTCTTAAATCTCCGGTATTTTTAAGTGTATGGGAGTATGAAAAGTTAATATAAATAACAGTTAAATATATACAATAGCGGTTTTTCGTTTACATCCAATCTAATTCCCTTTTTTTCACATTATTTCCCTTAGCATTAAATATTCTTAAATCTCCTGTATTTTTAAGTGTATGGGAGACCTAAGATATATATATAGTATACATGTTTTTTTCAATCTTACTAAAAAAAAAAAATGTGAGTTAGATGACACATTCCTTTTTTCTCCTTTTTATGTAAGTTAAGAATAACAATCAATCATCAACCCCATCAATCAATCAATCAACAAAGCTATAAATAGAAATAAAAGTTTGCAGCGTTTGTGAATGCGTAAACACGGCAAAAAGTAAACAAACATGGACGGCTCGAGGCGCCCTTACCCACCCTCCCGTTAGTCCCTCCTGGCTGAGTAAGAGGAGGAGAGGAAGGGAAAGAGGAGTCAAGAGGAAGAGGAGAGTGTGAATAAGAAGGTGAGGAGTGATGTTAAGACTGTTATTCACACCGTAAGTCTTAATGGAGGCCCCGGGAGCAGCGACCTGGGACCTACCTGTATTTCCTACCTGGGTGACCGTCCCGATGACCCACACTGGAGGTGAACGGCAGGAACAGGGGCAAGGGAAACGAGAACTGTAGATGTAGAACAGGGTAGATAGAACCAGTAGAACACCTGGAGTAGCCATGGTAATAGGCAGGGAGGAGTGGGCTGGGAGGCTAGGGGAGGATAATGGGGTGACCTGCTCGGTGTTGGGGCTGCATGGAGACAGAAAAGTAGAGAGAAATAAGAATAGTTAAGTTCGGAAAAGTGTCTTACCTGTATTTTCCTACCTGGGTGACCCTCCCGATGACCCACGCTGGAGGTGAACGGCAGGAACAGGGGCGAGGGAAACCAGAACTGTAGATGTAGAACAGGGTAGATAGAACCAGTAGAACACCTGGAGTAGCCATTGTAATAGGCAGAGAGGAGTGGGCTGGGAGGCTAGAGGAGGATAATGGGGTGACCTGCTCGGTGTCGGGGCTGTATGGGGACAAAAAAGGAGAGAGAAATAAGAATAGTTAAGTTCGGAAAAGTGTCTTACCTGTAATACATGTCTTACCTGTATTTTCCTACCTGGGTGACCCTCCCGATGACCCACGATGGAGGTGAACTACAGGAACAGGGACGAGGGAAACCAGAACTGTAGATGTAGAACAGGGTAGATAGAACCAGTAGAACACCTGGAGTAGCCATTGTAATAGGCAGAGAGGAGTGGGCTGGGAGGCTAGAGGAGGATAATGGGGTGACCTGCGCGGTGTTGGGGCTCTATGGGGACAAAAAAGGAGAGAGAAATAAGAATAGTTAAGTTCGGAAAAGTGTCTTACCTGTAATACATGTCTTACCTGTATTTTCCTACCTGGGTGACCGTCCTGATGACCCACGATGGAGGTGAACTACAGGAACAGGGGCAAGGGAAACCAGAACTGTAGATGTAGAACAGGGTAGATAGAACCAGTAGAACACCTGGAGTAGCCATGGTAATAGGCAGGGAGGAGTGGGCTGGGAGGCTAGAGGAGGATAATGGGGTGACCTGCTCGGTGTTGGGGACAAAAAAGGAGAGAGAAATAAGAATAGTAAAGTTCAGAAAAGTGTTCCTCGCGCAG
>NC_066572.1:1447830-1467830 GCF_024679095.1 Eriocheir sinensis
TTTCTGAAACCATGCTAGTGAAAAATCTTATGTGTGTGTGTGTGTGTGTGTGTGTGTGTGTGAGTTAGTAAAGCAGGATCTCCTATTTCTGAAACCATGCTAGTGAAAAATCTTATGTGTGTGTGTGTGTGTGTGTTTGTGTGTGTGTGAGTTAGTATAGCAGAATCTCCTATTTCTGAAACCATGCTAGTGAAAAATCTTATGTGTGTGTGTGTGTGTGTGTGTGTGTGTGAGTTAGTTAAGCAGGATCTCCTATTTCTGAAACCATGCTAGTGAAAAATCTTATGTGTGTGTGTGTGTGTGTGTGTGTTTGTGTGTGTGTGAGTTAGTTAAGCAGGATCTCCTATTTCTGAAACCATGCTAGTGAAAAATCTTATGTGTGTGTGTGTGTGTGTGTGTGTGTGTGTGTGTGTGTGTGTGTGAGTTAGTAAAGCAGGATCTCCTATTTCTGAAACCATGCTAGTGAAAAATCTTATGTGTGTGTGTGTGTGTGTTTGTGTGTGTGAGTGTGTTGAATAGGACAAAACCCCATAAAAGGAAATAGTGTTTTTATCAAGGTTTTTCTACAAGGGCAACCGTTCTGAGACAAACAACAACAACAAAAAAGAAAAACAAGCTCCCCGGTGACTATCAGGAACGTATTGCTGTATTTCTTTATTTATTTATTTATTTGTGTTGTTAATGTGTTGTCGCGCCCTTAAGAAACGCCTCAAAGCTGCCATATTGTAAGTAAGATTAAGAGGAAATTAGAGGAGGATTAAGAGGATGATTAAGAGGAATTTAGAGGATGATTAAGAGGAATTTAGAGGAGGATTAAGAGGAATTTAGAGGAGGATTAAGAGGAATTTAGAGGAGGATTAAGAGGAATTTAGAGGAGGATTAAGAGGAATTTAGAGGATTAAGAGGAATTTAGAGGAGGATTAAGAGGAATTTAGAGGAGGATTAAGAGGAATTTAGAGGAGGATTAAGAGGATGATTAATCCTCCTCTAAATTCCTCTTAATCCTCCTCTAAATTCCTCTTAATCCTCTAAATTCCTCTTAATCCTCCTCTAAATCCCTCTTAATCCTCTAAATTCCTCTTAATCCTCCTCTAAATCCCTCTTAATCCTCTAAATTCCTCTTAATCCTCCTCTAAATTCCTCTTAATCCTCCTCTAAATTCCTCTTAATCCTTCTCTAATTTCCTCTTAATCCTCCTCTTAATCATCCTCTTAATCCTTCTCTAAATTCCTCTTAATCCTCCTCTAAATTCCTCTTAATCCTCCTCTTAATCATCCTCTTAATCCTTCTCTAAATTCCTCTTAATCCTCTAAATTCCTCTTAATCCTCCTCTAAATTCCTCTTAATCCTCCTCTAAATTCCTCTTAATCCTCCTCTAAATTCCTCTTAATCCTCTAAATTCCTCTTAATCCTCCTCTAAATTCCTCTTAATCCTCTAAATTCCTCTTAATCCTCTGAATTCCTCTTAATCCTCTGAATTCCTCTTAATCCTCCTCTAAATTCCTCTTAATCCTCCTCTAAATCCCTCTTCCATATCCTCTAAGTGGTTTAGAAGCGGATCAAAACAAACAACACTGTAAAACCAGCCCTCAGAGGATATGGTAAAGGATTAAGAGGCTTAGAAGAGGATTTACGGCGACGCTCGGACACCAACGTCAGCGTGGCCATAGCGGAAGGGTTGATGTATCGTCGCACACTTAGGAAATGAACCACAGCTGCCATTATGTTAGTGTTAAGTGCGGAAGGAGCGGAGAGCTACATGGGACTGGTATTGACGGGAGGGACATGTTAGGTCAGCTTAGGTTCTTATGAGGCAAACCAGGTGTGTGGGAGGTGTGGAGAGCTACATGGGACTGGTATTGACGGGAGGGACATGTTAGGTCAGCTTAGGTTGTTATGAGACAAACCAGGTGTGTGGGAGGACTGCGGAGAGCTACATGGGACTGGTATGGAAGGGAGGGACATGTTAGGTCAGCTTAGGTTGTTATGAGGCAAACCATGTGTGTGGGAGGACTGTGGAGAGCTACATGGGGACTGGTATTGAAGGGAGGGACATATTAGGTCAGCTTAGGTTGTTATGAGGCAAACCATGTGTTGAGGGAGGACTGTGGCTGCCTGTGACCTAGTAATGATGATGGTAATGTTTATAATGAGTACAAGAATGATGTGTGTAGACTGTGTGGGTGTAAGACTATAGTTTCCTCTCCCTTGTGACCTGGTGCTGTGGATAAGCTTATGTTTAATGGATGTGTTTACCGACATGACAGTGATGGAGAGTGATGCTGGAGTGTGCCGGGCCAGGTCTGGGGTGTGCTCCAAAGATCAGCTCCGGTGGGCAGCATGACCCAGGCAAGATGGCACCACTGTGAAGACCTGCCCATACCACAACAGACTGGGGCACACCACCAAGCCACACCAGTTAAAAGTTGTTACTGGTGTCCCAAGGAAATGTTTATAAATTTTCAAGATTGGTGATTGTAACTCCTAAACATCCCTGGCCGCCAGCACACCAGGGGAGATTGACGCAGCATAACATAGTGTAATGATATTCAAACTTGGTAGGCTAGACTGTCTTCTCCCCTCCTGTAATGTATTCTAAGCTTAAGTTACCCATCAAGCTGAGGTGATGGTCCCCTGCAGCTTAAGATATTACTGTGTGTGTGTGTGTGTGTGTGTGTGTGTGTGTGTGTGTGTGTGTGTGTGTGTGTGTATGTCAACATTTTGTATCTCGACTATTTCCGGAGGCCAAAAATGAGACCGGTCGGGTTCTAATGGGTGTGTTTGCCCGGTGGTGGTTTTACGAATGCGGAGAAATCAGAGTTTGTTTACGATCGACAACGCACATTAAACAAGACTCTCACATCTTAACAAATATACTTGGACTGTTCTTAACCTGGTACCTGCGTGGGTTGTGTTTCTTAATGGTCCCTCCAAGCCAGAAAAATGAGAAAAAATCACCCTCACACAAACCATTTCATAATATATATCAAAGCATTTGTGATCAGATTATGTATCATCTATTTTTAGGGGGTTTATATCATGGCACAAATTTGGCCCGTCGCTGCTACACGGTAAAGCCACAAATTTGGCCCGTCGCTGCTACACGGTAAAGCCACAAATTTGGCCCGTCGCTGCTACACGGTAAAGCCACAAATTTGGCCCGTCGCTGCTACACGGTAAAGCCACAAATTTGGCCCGTCGCTGCTACACGGTAAAGCCACAAATTTGGCCCGTCGCTGCTACACGGTAAAGCCACAAATTTGGCCCGTCACTGCTACATGGTAAAGCCACAAATTTGGCCCATCGCTGCTACATGGTAAAGCCACAAATTTGGCCCATCGCTGCTACCAGGTTAAGTTTATAAAGGGAGGTTAATGATAGGAAGATAAACTAAGATATGTATAGAAATAAGATCACAAAATTAAACTTGTAATAATAAGCGTAAATTGATCTCTCTCTTAAGTCCGGTGCTAAGTTTAAATATACCAATCTTACTAATGAATGAAGATAATGACAGCTGGATTAAGATAGAAGATAACTTAATGATAGGTATTTTAAGATAGTAAGGTAATGATTCTTTATTACTAAGGAAATTAAACTTGAGATGATCAGTTTAAATCCCTTACTCTCTCTATCTTAAGTTTTGGTGCTAAGTAAACATATATATATACTCATAGGATTAAGGAGTAAGATAGTTAAGATACTGGTTATTGAAGAGAAAGTGGAGGAAGAGAAGGAGAGGAGGAAGAAAGGAAGAGAAAGAAGAGGAGGAAGAAAGGAAGAGAAAGAAGGAGAGAAAGGAGAAGAGGAAGAAGAAGAGGAAGAGAAGGGAGAGGAGGAAGAAAGGAGAGGAAGAGAAAGAAGGAGAGAAAGGAGAAGAGGAAGAAAGGAAGAGGAAGAAGAAGAGAAAGAAAATAGAAGAGAAAGCAATATTAAACACCAATAAACAAAGATGGAAATAAAATTGAAATATCCAGAAATTACATAAAAAAATTGGAAAGGAAGAAGAGAGACAGAATTAAAGAAAGAGAGGAAGAAGAAGAAGAAGAAGAGAATGGGGTAGATAGAGAGAAAATATGTTAATTAATGAATATTAGATTGATATTAGGTTAGGTTAATTTAATGAGGTATTGTTCCTTGATATATTGATAAGATTAAATTGTTGATGGACGGAATATATTGTAGATTGATTTAACTTCTCCTCCTCCTCCTCCTCTTCTTCCTCCTCCTCCTCCTCCTCCTGCTCCTTCTCTTCCTCTTCCTTCTTTTCCTCATTTTTCTTCTCCTGTTTTCTTCCTCCTCCAAAATGTTTTATAGATTAATTTAACTTTTTCTCCTCCTCCTCCTCTTCTTCCTCCTCCTCCTCCTCCTCTTCCTCCTTTTTTTCTTTTCTTTCTTATTTAATTTTTCTTCTCCTGTTTTCTTCCTCCTCCAAAATGTTTTATAGATTAATTTAACTTTTTCTCCTCCTCCTCCTCCTCTTCCTCCTCCTCCTCCTCCTCCTCTGCACAGGTGTCTTAAGTTAATCACAGTCATTAGAGGGAGACTTTGCCAGGTGTGGATCTTATATATGTGTTCACAGGTGTGTGTGTGTGTGTGTGTGTGTGTGTGTGTACTTTAATTTTCTTTCATTTTTTTTCTTTTTATTTATTTCTCTCTCTCTCTCTCTCTCTCTCTCTCTCTCTCTCTCTCTCTCTCTCTCTCTCTCTCTCTCTCTCTCTCTCTCTCTCTCTCTCTCTCTCTCTCATTCTTTTTTTCTTTTCTCTCCCTTCCTTCCTTCCTTTCTCTCTCCTTTTCCTCCTTTCTCCCTCTCGTTTTCCTCCTCTTTCTCTCCCTCTTTTCCTCTCTCCCTTTTTCCTCCTCTCTCTCTCTCTCTCTCTCTCTCTCTCTCTCTCTCTCTCCTCCTCCTCCTCCTCCTCTTCCTTCCTCCTCCATAAGCTTATTAACCCCTCCATCAGCTGTTCCTACATTAATAATAAGCTTAGGGGTGTAAATAAACAAATAAATTATAATGAAGCTTAATTTGAGCCGTTTCATCATCCCTTTAGAGACATGATTTAGCCTTCCCATCATCGACATAAACAATAAGGGATGCTGGTGATAAGATAAAAATAATAATAAATAAAAATACCCATTACTAAGACCTCTAGACATCTGCTATGGTAATTATGGTGCATGTAATAATTAAATGCCATTATAGAAAGATTAATAATATCCGTCTCATCGTCCCATGGAATTATGTAAGCCGTATCATACAGTAAGGGATGCTGATGATAAGATAAAGAATAAACATTAAAAATACTCCCTTATTAACACTTATATATACCCGCTATGGTGATTTTGGTGTATATAATAATTAAATCCGCCATTATGTTCCGTTGGTAAGGTTCAGATCACCTGGAAAATGTGAAATAAGGAAGTTCAGGTAAATATGGCGGCTGGCTCCACTCTTGATGTGGCAGAAATAAAAAGCCGATGCTAATTCCGTTTTCCGAGGCGATTTACGTATTTCCTAATAAATTTACACCATTAAAACTACTTAGTCTTTTAATTATACGTGTTTTGATGGGTAGTTAATGTAGAGTAAGGCGTGAATAAGGGAGAAAATAAGGTATGAATAGGGCAACGTCAGCAGTGGAGGTTAGGCGAGGTGGTCCCCTGATAAGCCCACGAAACATTTGCCGACACTAATTCCCTTTTACGAGATAATATACACATTTCCTAACACTATTGCATTATTCAAACCGACTACTAATCTATTTTCACGTTTTATTATTGGTAGTTGATGAGGTTATAAGGGTGAATAAGGAAGTAATTAAGGTATAAATATATGAAGTTCAGCAGGTAAGTATGTCCTAGGTGATGTCCAATGGGAAGCACAGTAAAAATATGCCGACACTAATTCCGTTTAACGAGACAAGATACAGATTTCCGAACGCTACTTTACAACTCAAACGTTTACTAATACATTTTTACATTTTATCATTGGTAGTTAATGAGGTCGCAAGGTTGAATAAGGGAGTAATTAGGGTATAAATATTTGAAGGTCAGCAGGTAAGTATGCCCTCGGTGCTGCCCCCTGTCAGCTGACGTGGCAAGGCGGCAAGATGGCGGCCGTGTAAACAGACCCCGCCGCTGGTGACCACGATGAGGCGCTGCTGGACGCTTCTGCTGGGGGCCGCCCTGCTGGGGGCCGCCAAGGGGGACGAGCACACGCACACGGTAGGTGCACACGGCCTGGGCACACGCACACACACGCACACGGCCGGGGGGAGGGGCGGACGCGGGGCAACACAAGGCTTTGACACGTAGAGAACATGTGTCAAGATTTACGCCGGGCTGTGTGTGTGTGTGTGTGTGTGTGCCAGGCCTATGTGTGTGCGTGTGTGTGCCAGGCCTATGTGTGTGTGTGTGCGTGTGTGTGCCAGGCCTATGTGTGTGTGTGTGTGTGTGCGTGTGTGTGCCAGGCCTATGTGTGTGTGTGTGTGTGCGTGTGTGTGTGTGTGAGTGTGTGTGAGTGTGTGTGTGTGTGTGTGTGTGTGTGCCAGGCCTATGTGTGTGTGCGTGTGTGTGCCAGGCCTATGTGTGTGTGTGTGTGTGTGTGCGCGTGTGTGCCAGGCCTATGTGTGTGTGTGTGTGCGTGTGTGCCAGGCCTATGTGTGTGTGTGCGCGTGTGTGCCAGGCCTATGTGTGTGTGTGTGTGTGTGTGTGTGTGTGCCATGCGTCTGTGTGTGTGTGTGTGTGCCAGGCCTATGTGTGTGTGTGTGTGTGTGTGAGCGGGGTCTGTGTGTGTGTGTGGGTGTGTGTGTGTGGCTGGCCTCTGTGTGTGTGTGTGTGTGTGTGTGCGTGTGCCAGGCCGATGTGTGTGTGTGTGTGTGTGTGTGTGTGTGTGCCAGGCCTATGTGTGTGTGTGGGCCAGGCCTAGGTGTGTGTGTGTGTGTGTGTGTGTGTGCCAGGCCTATGTGTGTGTGTGTGTGCCAGGCCTATGTGTGTGTGTGTGTGCCAGGCCTATGTGTGTGTGTGTGCGCGTGTGTGCCAGGCCTATGTGTGTGCGGGTGTGTGCCAGGCCTATGGGTGTGTGTGTGTGAGTGTGTGTGCCAGGCCGATGTGTGTGTGTGTGTGTGCGTGTGCGATGTGTGTGTGTGTGTGTGTGTGTGTGCCAGGCCTATGTGTGTGTGTGTGTGTGTGTGTGCCAGGCCTATGTGTGTGTGTGTGTGTGTGCCAGGCCTATGTGTGTGTGTGTGTGCGTGTGTGCCAGGCCTATGTGTGTGTGTGTGTGTGTGTGCCAGGCCTATGTGTGTGTGTGTGTGCGTGTGTGCCAGGCCTATATGTGTGTGTGTGTGTGCGTGTGTGCCAGGCCCGGGTGCGGCTGTGTGTCATTCCTCCAGTATCACACCCACTGCCCTGCCCTGCCCCCTTACCTGTCCCCTGCCCTGCCCCCTGACCTGTCCCCTGACCTGCCCCCTGACCTGTCCCACGAGGAAGGTCACATGTCCGTACAACCAATGCCTGTCTTAATTAATTCCATTCCTCGCCATTAAATATCTTGACCCTGATAACACACAAACCAGGCATACAGGTCACAGGTCTACGAGGTCACCTATGGGGGCGGAATTTGTGATGGGCAGTGTAGGCCCGCGTAGGCTCACCTGGGCACTGCTGATGTCAAGCGGAGCGAACCACAGTACCCACAGCATCCACAAGTGGGTATCGGCCAGGGCTCCGTGGTCTGTCCTGCGTGTGGTCGGCTCCCGGGTCCGTGTTTCCTGGTGGTCAGCGATGAATTTTATGCTTTAATACGCGTTTAAATTCTGTATAAAGCTTCGGAAACTACAAATACATTATGTTATTGTATTTACATTCATTACTGCTGATGTATGTATGTATTTATTTAGTGTTTGTTAATACATATTCATAAAGTACTATTTTTAAGACATTTTCAAGTTTATTTATTTTTGTCATAAGAAACACTGATGAAAGTTGGAGGGAAATTGTCCTCCTCTTCCTCCTCCTCCTCCTCCTCTAACCTTTCCTCCTCCTCCTCCTCCTCCTCCTCCTCCTCCTCCTCCTCTCTCCACACACTCAGCACAGGAACTAGAAGGAAAATGAGGGAAAAATGGAGATAATGTACAAATTTAACCATCTCTTCTCCTCCTTCTCCCTCCTCCTTCCTCCTCCTTCTCCTTCCTCCTCTTCCTTCCTCCTCCTCCTCCTTCCTCTTCCTCCTCCTCCTCCTCCTAACCTTCACTCCCACAGTACAGGAACTAGAAAAATAAAGGAAACAGAGAGGAAAAAGGAAGATATCTACAAATTTAATCAACATATCCTCTCTTCTCCCTCTCCTCCTCCTCCTCCTAATCTTCCCCTCCCTCCCCCCCCCCCAGTACAAGGACCGGGAGGAGGTGGTACTATGGATGAATACGGTTGGCCCCTACCACAACCGACAGGAGACATACAGCTATTTCTCCCTGCCCTTCTGCGTGGGTCCCAAAAGCAAGATATCTCACTACCACGAAACCCTCGGCGAAGCTCTTCAAGGCGTGGAGCTGGAATTTTCCGGCCTGGACATCGACTACAAGGGTGAGAGGGAGCTTAGGGTGAGGTAGGGTGAGCTTAGGGTGAAGGGGGAGGCTACGGTGAGCTTGGGGGTGAAGGGATGAAGGAGGGAGGGTGAAATGGGTGTGATTCTATATGTTTCTGTGTGTGTATGTGTGGGGGTTTTAATATTTTTTGCTCTCTCTCTCTCTCTCTCTCTCTCTCTCTCTCTCTCTCTCTCTCTCTCTCTCTCTCTCTCTCTCTCATTCCTTCCCTTCCTTTCTCTCTCAAATCTATCTATCAACAAATCATTCTCTATCTCTCTCCTCCTCCTCCTCATCCTCCTCCTCCTCCTCCTCCTCCTCCTCCTCTTCCACCCCCACAGAGGACATCGCCAAGACCACATACTGCGAGGTGGAGCTCAATGAAGTGCGGCTTCGGACATTCATCTATGCCGTGAAAAACCACTATTGGTATCAAATGTACATTGACGACCTGCCGATCTGGGGTGAGTGCGTGTGTGTGTGTGTGTGTGTGTGTGTGTGTGTGTGTGTGTGTGTGTGTGTGTGTGTGTGTTTACCTAGTTGTGAGATACAGGAAAAGAGCTACACTCGCGCTGTCCTGTCTCCATGTCCACCCTTGTCCAACTTTTCCTTAAAATCATGAATGTTTCTTCCACAATCCACCTCCTCCTCCACTCCATTCCACAGCTCAATGTTTCTGTTTGGGAAGCTAAACTTTTTCACATCTCGCCTACACAAGGGTGCTTCGTGGTGCAGTGGTTAGCACACTCGGCTCACAATCGAGGGAGCACGGGTTCGATTCCCGGGCGGAGTGGAAAAATTTGGGCGGCTTTTCCGATACCCTACGCCCCTGTCCACCCAGCAGTGAATGGGTACCAGGTATTAATCGGGGGTTGTGTCCCGTCTCCTGGGGTCTGTTGCCTTCTCCTATAATTCCTTCCCCTTCTGTCCCTCTCCGGCATATGACCACAGATGTTGCGCCCACTAAACAAAACTTTCCTTCCTTCCCCTTCTGTCTCTCTCCGGCATATGACCACAGATGTTGCGCCCACTAAACAAAACCTTCCTTCCTTCCCCTTCTGTCTCTCTCCGGCATATGACCACAGATGTTGCGCCGACTAAACAAAACTTTCCTTCCCCTTCTGTCTCTCTCCGGCATATGACCACAGATGTTGCGCCCACTAAACAAAACCTTCCTTCCCCTTCTGTCTCTCTCAGGCATATGACCTCAGTTGTTGCGCGCACTAAACAAAACTTTCCTTCCTTCCCCTTCTGTCTCTCTCCGGCATATGACCACAGATGTTGCGCCCACTAAACAAAACCTTCCTTCCCCTTCTGTCTCTCTCCGGCATATGACCACAGATGTTGCGCCCACTAAACAAAACTTTCCTTCCTTCCCCTTCTGTCTCTCTCCGGCATATGACCACAGATGTTGCGACCACTAAACAAAACCTTCCTTCCCTTCTGTCTCTCTCCGCATATGACCACAGATGTTAGCCCACTAAACAAAACCTTCTTTCCCCTTCTGTCTCTCTCCGGCATATGACCACAGATGTTGCGCCCACTAAACAAAACTTTCCTTCCCCTTCTGTCTCTCTCCGGCATATGACCACAGATGTTGCGCCCACTAAACAAAACCTTCCTTCCCCTTCTGTCTCTCTCCGGCATATGACCACGCCATCATCATCATTTCATCGCTGCCTGCCCCTAGAAGGACCCAGCAGGGGATGGCCACAGCAGAAGAGCTTCCATCTCTCTCTCTCTCTATCCAGACACTCCCTCCTTGCCTGCTCAGTTTCCCAAGGATCTTTCCCCCTCTCCCTAACATACTCCTGCACCCTATCATCCTCTGGTATTCTCTCCCACACCACCTCTGCATACTCCAATTTTGGCCTAAGCATAGTGGAATGATAAGCCTATATTTCTCATGATTTTATACGTGTGTGTGTGTGTGTGTGTGTGTGTGTGCTTGTGTGTGTGAGAGAGAGAGAGAGAGAGAGAGAGAGAGAGAGAGAGAGAGAGAAAGCCTTGTCTAACCAAATTTTTCCCTCCTTCCCTTCCCTTCCTTCCCTTCCCTTCTCATCCCTTCCCTTAACTTCCCATCCCTTCCCCTCCCAACCTAACTTAACCTAACCTTCCAAAACCCCTTCCTTTCCCCTCCCTTTCCTTCCCTTCCCTTCCCTTCCTATCCCAACGTAACTTAACCTAACCTTCCAAAACCCCTTCCTTTCCCCTCCCTTCCCTTCCCTTCTATCCCAACCTAACCTAACTTAACCTAACCTTCTAAAATCCCTTCCCTACCTAACCTAACTTAACCTTACCTTACCTCCATCCCTCCCTCCTCACTCCCTTCTCATCCCATCCCTTCCCTCCCATCCCTATCCCAACCTAACCTAACTTAACCTAACCTTCCAAAAACCCCTTCCCTCCCATCCCTATCCCAACCTAACCTAACTTAACCTAACCTTCCAAAACCCCTTCCCTTCCCTTCCTAACCTAACCTAACTTAACCTAACCTTCCAAAAAACCCTTCCCTCCCCTCCCCTCCTTCCCCCCCCCCACCCCCACCCCCCCAGGCATCGTCGGCGAAATGGACGAGACTACAGAGGACTTCTACATCTGGACGCACAAACGCTTCGACCTTGGCTACAACGGGGAGCAGATCGTCGATGTTAATTTGACCTCCGAGGCGCGGCAGAGGCTCGAGCTGGGGGCCAAGGTCAAGTTCACGTATGAGGTCAACTGGAAGAGGTCGTCGGTGCGATTCGAGGACCGGTTCGACAAGTATCTCGACCCGACATTCTTCCAGCATAGGGTAGGTTTGGGGGAGGAGGAGGAGGAGTTGGAAGAAGAAGAGGAGGAGGAGGAGGAGGAGGAGGAAGGGTTGTAATGGGAGAAGAAGGAGGAGGTGAAGGAGGAGGAAAAGTTGGAAGAAGAGGAGGAGGAGGAGGAGGAGGAAGGGGAAGGGTTGTAATAGGAGGAGGAGGAGAAGGAGGAGGAAATGAAGTAATGAGAGAAGGAAGAAGGAGGAGGAAGAGGAGGAAGAAGGACAGGAAGAGGAGGAGGAGGAGGAGGAGAGGAAGAGGAGGAGGAAGAAGAAGAAGGAGGAGGAGGAGGAGGAGGAAGAGGAGAAGGACAGGAAGAGGAGGAGGAGGAGGAGGAGGAGAAGGACAGGAAGAAGAAGGAGGAGGAGGAGGAGAAGGACAGGAAGAAGAAGGAGGAGGAGGAGGAGAAGGACAGGAAGAGGAGGAGGAGGAAGAATGAGAGGAAGAAGAAGAAGGAGGAGGAGGAGGAAGAAGGACAGGAAGAGGAGGAGGAGGAGGAGGAAGAAAAGTTGGAAGAGGAGGAGGAGGAAGAATGAGAGGAAGAAGAAGAAGGAGGAGGAAGAGGAGGAGGAGGAAGAATGAGAGGAAGGAGAAGGAGGAGGAGGAGAAGGACAGGAAGAGGAGGAGGAGGAGGAGGAAGAAAAGTTATAAGAGGAGGAGGAGGAAGAATGAGAGGAAGAAGAAGAAGGAGGAGGAAGAAGGAAGAAGAAGAAGAGAAGGCAAAAGAAAGAGAAGCGGATACTAATCTAATCTCCCACTCCCTCCTTCCCTCCCTCCACAGATTCACTGGTTCAGCATCTTCAACTCCTTCATGATGGTCATCTTCCTGGTGGGTCTGGTGTCGATGATCTTGATGAGAACGCTACGGAAGGACTACGCTCGCTACTCCAAGGACGAGGAGATGGATGACATGGTGAGTGCCAATCCGTGCGATGTCTGTTTGGGTTTAGTCATTCAATCGTCCCTCAAATACTACGGTTTCTAATTGATTGGTTTCGGTTTTACGTGTATTTCCGTTGATGAGTTTTGGGGGGAGGGGGGGGGGGGTTAGATTTCACTCCACGCAGGAAACTTAAAAAACCTTAAAAGCTCTTCCACGAGCGTCCACGTAAAACCAAAACCGTACTATTTGAGAGACGATTTTCGCAAGGGTCACTTCTCTCGTTAATTTTGCCTGTTACGTTTTGTCATGAATGATTTTGTTAGTTTGTACGTGTTAATTTTGAGTCAACCCACGATTCTTCTGTTTTCCATGCGATCCTAGACTATTTTACAGCTCGGTAACTCTCGATTTCCGCGACTATTGTGCCCTTGAACAGGTGGAGTTAATCAAAAACAATGTAAATCAAACACAAGGTAGGCTTATACCCTCTCGTGGCTCCTCCCCTGGCTGCCCTTCCCCTCGTGGTAGCACATCAGCGAGGGTGTTGTTAAATAGCATGGGTGCTGTATTGTTGTTCAAGTGCCGTGCGGGAAGAACCGAGCTCAGCCGTGTGGCCGTGTGAATCCAGTTGCGTGAGACATCGGGCGGACGCTCCAGAAAATCTCGCGTATACGTGAACGAAACGTGTAAATTTAACGTTTATTTGGATTTTGGACCCCGCGGGATTTCGAAAAACGCGTTAACCAAATTCGCGTAAATCGAGAGTCACCCTTAGTAGTGATGGTCGCCTTATTGTTGTTGTCTTTGTTGTTTATTTATGTATTTCTGTGTGCGTGTGTTTTTTCTATAATCCGTGTTTTTCCTCGCTAATTTTGCCTCCGCACGATTTGTTGTGTTTATTTTCGCATTTTCCTGTTTTTTTCCTCCTTTGTTCCAATTGACATTCAGGTCGATTTTATAAGACATCTTCGCTTCTTAAGTCAGCGGTTTCTAAAGGCCAAAGATGGGGTCAGTCGGGTTTTGATGAGTGTTGCTTTAGGGTCACAGTACAGAGGAAGGGTCACACTACCACCAGGGTCATAAAACTACCCCTGGAAATGCCCACAACTCCCATGAAAGCCTTGTCAAATATGTGTTTTTGGGTTCACGGTACAGAGGAAGGGTCACACTACCAACAGGGTCATAAAACTACCCCTGGAAATGCCCACAACTCCCATGAAAGCCTTGTCAAATATGTGTTTCTTAGGTTCACGGTACAGAGGAAGGGTCACACTACCACCAGGGTCATAAAACTACCCCTGGAAATGCCCACAACTCCCATGAAAGCCTTGTCAAATGTGTGTTTTTGGGTTCACGGTACAGAGGAAGGGTCACACTACCACCAGGGTCATAAAACTACCCCTGGAAATGCCCACAACTCCCACGAAAGCCTTGTCAAATATGTCTTTTTAGGTTCATGGTACAGAGGAAGGGTCATAAAACTACCCCTGGAAATGCCCACAACTCCCATGAAAGCCTTGTCAAATGTGTGTTTTTAGGTTCACGGTACAGAGGAAGGGTCATAAAACTACCCCTGGAAATGCCCACAACTCCCACAAAACCCTTATCAAATATGTCTTTTTAGGTTCACGGTACAGAGGGTCACAAAACTACCCCTGGAAATGCCCACAACTCCCACAAAACCCTTATCAAATATGTCTTTTTAGGTTCACAGTACAGAGGAAGGGTCACAAAACTACCCCTGGAAATGCCCACAACTCCCACGAAACCCTTATCAAATACACATTCTTGGGCGTCGAAATGTCTTATAAAACGACCCTAATATACCCCCACTATGATTTCCTTGCGTTGTTTTCAATCAATCACTTTCCGAGGCCAATGATGTTTACGCTGATAAGTCTGACGAGATAAATGTGACGATGGAACAGAACTGAGGAAGGAAAACTGTGGAGGAAAATGTTGAGAAAAAGTACATATGAGATTAGGTTAAGATCTTCCTCTGTCTGTGTTTTGAGACTAATTGTGATTTTTGTGATTTCTCTGCCCTGTTTCTTGCTCTCTCTCCTTGCTATTTCTCTTCCCTTCCTTTCCCTTCCTCTCCCTTCTCTTCTCTTCCTTTCCCTTCCTCTCCCTTCCCTTCCTTTCCCTTCCTCTCCCTTCCCTTCCCTTCCCTTCCTCTCCCTTCTCTTCCTTTCTCTTCCCTTCCCTTGCCTTCCTTTCCCTTCCCTTCCCTTCCTTTCCCTTCCCTTCCCTTCCCTTCCCTTCCCTTCCCTTCTCCTCCTCCTTACATCTTCCTCCTCTCCTCCTCTTTCTCTCTCTACATTCCTCCTCCTCCTCCTCCTCCTCCTCCTCTTCCTTCCTCCATCCTTCCCTAACCTAACCTAACCAATCCCTTCCCAAAACCTATCCTAATCCACTCCTCCTCCTCCTCCTCCTTCCTCCTTCCCTTTCCCATTCCCAAACCTATCCTAATCATCCCCTCCTCCTCCTCCTCCTCCTCCTCCTCCTCTTCCTCCCTCCCTCCCTCCCTAACCTAACCTAACCTAACCATTCCCTTCTCTTCCCAAAACCTAACCTAATCCACTCCTCCTCCTCCTCCTCCTCCTCCTCCTCTTCCACCACCCACAGGAGCGTGACCTGGGCGATGAGTATGGGTGGAAGCAGGTCCACGGCGATGTCTTCCGCCCGCCGGCCCATCCGCTCCTCTTCTCCGCTCTCATCGGCTCGGGCTGCCAAATGTTGACGGTCACCTTTCTCGTCATCCTGTTGGCCATCGTCGGCGAGCTGTACACTGAGTAGGTGACGATGGGGGGGGTGGGGGGGAAGAGAGGAGGGGGGTAGGGTAGGGTTGAAATAGAGAGAGAGAGAGGAGGAGGAGAAGATAAGATTAGAAGAAGGGAGGAGAGGAGGTTGTAAGGAAGAAGAGAGAGAGAGAGAGAGAGAGAGTAGGGTAGAGTTGAAACAGAGAGAAAGAGAGAGAGGAAGAATTGTAGAGAGAGAGAGAGAGAGAGAGGGGAAGAGGAGGAGGATGGAGTTAAGGAAGAAGAGGAGGAGGAGGAGGAGAGAGAGAAGAGAAGGGAAAGGAAGGGAAGGGAAGAGAAGGGAAAGAAAGGGAAGGGAAGGGAAGAGAAGGGAAAGGAAAGGGAGGGAAGGGAAGGGAAGGGAAAGGAAAGAAAGGGAAGGGAAGGGAAGGGAAGGAGAGAGATTTTTATTTACTTCTTCTAACCCAACATTTTCTCCCCCGCCCCGCCCCGCCTCCTGCCCCGCCCCGCCTCCTGCCCCGCCCCGCCCCGCCAGACGAGGCTCCATGGTCAGCATCGCAATCTTCATCTACGCAGCGACCTCTCCCGTCAACGGCTACTTTGGGGGGTCACTCTACGCGCGCATGGGAGGTGTGTGCGCGCGTCTGTCTGTGTGCGTGTGTGTGTGTGTGTGTTAGTAATTTATTTTTATTATTATTATTATTATTATTATTATTTTTTTTTTTTTTTTTTTTTTTTATATATATAATCTGAGAAGTTAGTCGAGTGTGTGTGTGTGTGTGTGTGTGTGTGTGTGTGTGTGTGTGTGTGTGTGTGTGTGTGTGTGTGTATAATCTGATCATTTATTCTCTCTCTCTCTCTCTCTCTCTCTCTCTCTCTCTCTCTCTCCTATCCCATCTTCTACCTCATCTTCCTCCTCCTCCTCCTCCTCTGCCTCTCTCTTCCATACCCTCTCTCTTCCTCCTCCTCCTCCTCTTCTTCCTCCCTTCCTTCCTTCTTTCCTTTCCTATCCCATCTTCTACCTCCTCCTCCTCCTCCTCTTCCTCCTCCTCAGGCAAAGTATGGATTAGGCAGATGATGGTGTCCGCCCTTCTTCTACCAACCCTCGTCTGCGGAACAGCCTTCTTCATCAATTTCATCGCCATCTACTACCATGCGTCGAGGGCCATCGCCTTCACTATCATGGTAGGAGGAGGAGGAGGAGGAGGAAGGAGGAGGAGGGTGTTGGTTTGAGAGGGGAAGAGAGAGAGGTTGATGGGAGAGAGAGAGGAGGGTGAGGAAGGGAAGGGATGGGATGGGAAGGGAAAGGAATGGGAAGGGAAGAGGAAGGAAGGGAAGGGAAAGGAAAGGAAGGGAAGGGAAGGGAAAGGAAAGGAAGGGAAGGGAAGGGAAAGGAAGGGAAGGGAAGGGAAGGGAAGGGAAAGGAAAGGAAGGGAAGGAGAGAGAAAGGAAGGGAAGGGAAAGGAAGGGAAGGGAAGAGAAGAGATAGGAAGAGATAGGAAGGGAAGGGAAGGGAAGGAGAGAGAAAGGAAGGGAAGGGAGAGGAAAGGAAGGGAAGGGAAGGGAAGGGAAGGGAAAGGAAGGGAAGGGAAGGGAAGGGAAGAGAAGAGATAGGAAGGGAAGGGAAGGGAAGAGAAAGGAAGGGAAGGAAAAGGAGGAAAGAGAAAGTAAGGAAGAAAAAAAAGATTGTGTGTGTGTGTGTGTGTGTGTGTGTGTGTGTGTGTGTGTGTGTGTGTGTGTGTGTGTGTACGTCAACCTCCCCCCTCTAACCCTCCCCCCTCCACTCCCCCCTCAGTTAGCAGTGGTGTGCATCTGTACGTTTGTGATCCTGCCGCTGACGCTGGTGGGCACGGTGCTGGGGCGGAACCTGGCCGGCCAACCCAACTACCCCTGCCGCATCAACGCTGTGCCTCGCCCCATACCCGAGAAGAAGTGGTTCATGGAGCCCCTTGTCATTATACCCCTCGGTGGTGTGCTGCCCTTCGGATCGATCTTCATAGAGATGTGAGTGAGGATAGGTGAGGGGAAGAAGGGGGGAGGGAAGGAAGGAGGAGGAGGGGTAGAGAGAGAGGAGTGTAAGGAAGGGAAGGAGGAGGAGGGGTAGAGAGAGAGGAGTGTAAGGAAGGGAAGGGAAGGAGGAGGAGGGAGAGTGGGGTAGTTGGAGGAGGGGTAGAGAGAGAGGAGTGTGAGGAAGGGAAGGGAAGGAGGAGGAGGGAGAGTGGGGTAGTTGGAGGAGGGGTAGAGAGAGAGGAATGTAAGGAAGGGAAGGAGGAGGAGGTGGGGTAGTTGGAGGAGGGGTAGAGAGGAATGTAAGGAAGGGAAGGAGGAGGAGGGAGAGTGGGGTAGTTGGAGGAGGGGTAGAGAGAGTGTAAGGAAGGGAAGGAAGGAGGAGGGAGGAGTGGGGTAGTTGGAGGAGGGGTAGAGAGAGGAGTGTAAGGGAAGGAGGAGGAGGGAGAGTGGGGTAGTTGGAGGAGGGGTAGAGAGAGAGGAGTGTAAGGAAGGGAAGGAGGAGGAGGGAGAGTGGGGTAGTTGGAGGAGGGGTAGAGAGAGAGGAGTGTAAGGAAGGGAAGGGAAGGAGGAGGAGGGAGAGTGGGGTAGTTGGAGGAGGTAGAGAGAGGAGTATAAGGAAGGGAAGGGAAGGAGGAGGGAGAGTGGGGTTGTTGGTGGAGGTGTAGAGAGAGAGGAGTGTAAGGAAGGGAAGGGAAGGAGGAGGAGGAGGGAGAGTGGGGTAGTTGGAGGAGGGGTAGAGAGAGAGGAGTGTAAGGAAGGGAAGGAGGAGGAGGGAGAGTGGGTTGTAGTTGGAGGAGGGGTAGAGAGAGAGGAGTGTAAGGAAGGGAAGGAGGAGGAGGGAGAGTGGGGTAGTTGGAGGAGGGGTAGAGAGATGTATAAGGAAGGGAAGGAGGAGGAGGAGAGGGGTAGTTGGAGGAGGGGTAGAGAGAGGATAAGGAAGGGAAGGAGGAGGAGGAGAGGGGTAGTTGGAGGAGGGGTAGAGAGGAGTGTAAGGAAGGGAAGGAGGAGGAGGGAGAGTGGGGTAGTTGGAGGAGGGGTAGAGAGAGAGGAATGTAAGGAAGGGAAGGAGGAGGAGGGAGAGTGGGGTAGTTGGAGGAGGGGTAGAGAGAGAGGAGTGTAAGGAAGGGAAGGGAAGGAGGAGGAGGGGTAGAGAGAGAGGAGTGTAAGGAAGGGAAGGGAAGGAGGAGGAGGGAGAGTGGGGGGTAGTTGGAGGAGGGGTAGAGAGAGAGGAGTGTAAGGAAGGGAAGGGAAGGAGGAGGGAGAGTGGGGTAGTTGGAGGAGGGGTAGAGAGAGAGGAGTGTAAGGAAGGGAAGGGAAGGAGGAGGAGGGGTAGAGAGAGAGGAGTGTAAGGAAGGGAAGGGAAGGAGGAGGGGGTAGTTGGAGGAGGGTAGAGAGAGAGGAGGTGTAAGGAAGGGAAGGAAGGAGGAGGAGAGTGGGGTAGTTGGAGGAGGGTAGAGAGAGAGGAGGGAAGGAAGGAGGAGGACGGAGGAGGAGGAGGAGAGAGGAGTGTAAGGAAGGGAGGAGGGAGGAGGTAGTTGGAGGAGGGGAGTGTCCGCAGCCATCCCTGTGCCGTGGTGGAGGTCACCAGTCAACCCGGACTCTGGATTATCACTAAAGAGGACCAAAGATGAGCTCTGGGGGGCAGCGTGAGCCAGGCAGGATGGCGCCACTATAAACACCTGCCCAAGACAAGGCTGGAGCACACCACCACCAAGAAGGACTTAACACAAACTCTCACAAACACAAAAATGTATCCTGCAAATAGCAAATAGCAAATAGCAGCTTAAGGGATGTAGCTGAAGAGGCAGCGGGCTTGACAACTCTACCACCAGAATTCTTTTCCAAAATGAAGTTGCCTTGAAGTTCGGTGGGACTCAATAACACATTCAACCAATCTGTTTTTTGTATGAATCAGTTTTTGTTCACTTCTTAACTGCAACAAGACAGGCTCAAGCTGACCACCAGGCCCCTCAAGAAGGCCTACTGGTGTTATAGGCCTGGGTATAAACAAAACAAGCTTTCCATCCTTCTCCCTTTGTTCCCCTAAACCTCACCTTCTCCTCATCGCCAGGTACTTCATCTTCACATCCCCTAAACCTCACCTTCTCCTCATCGCCAGGTACTCCATCTTCACATCCCCTAACCCTCACCTTCTCCCCATCGCCAGGTACTTCATCTTCACATCCCCTAAACCTCACCTTCTCCTCTTCCCAGGCACTTCATCTTCCTGTCCCCTAAACCTCACCTTCTCCTCATCGCCAGGTACTTCATCTTCCTGTCCCCTAAACCTCACCTTCTCCTCATCCCAGGCACTTCATCTTCACATCCCCTAAACCTCACCTTCTCCTCATCGCAGGCACTTCATCTTCACATCCCCTAAACCTCACCTTCTCCTCATCCCAGGCACTTCATCTTCACATCCCCTAAACCTCACCTTCTCCTCATCGCAGGCACTTCATCTTCACATCCCCTAAACCTCACCTTCTCCTCATCGCCAGGTACTTCATCTTCACATCATTCTGGGCGTACAAGATCTACTACGTGTACGGGTTCATGCTGCTGGTCCTGGTGATCCTGCTGGTGGTGGTGGTCTGCGTCACCATCGTCTGCGCCTACTTCCTGCTCAACGCCGAGGACTATCGCTGGCAGTGGACGGCATTCCTGGCGGCGGCGTCCACGGCAGGCTATGTCTACCTCTACGCCGTGTACTACTTCTTCTTCAAGACTAAGTACGGGGCGGGGGTGTTGGTGAAGGGTTTGGGAGTGATGATAGTGGGCTTGAAAGGGTTGGGTTTTTTTCTTTCCGTTCCTCCTTTCCTTCCTTCCTTTTCCTTCCATTCCTTTCCTCTTCCTACTTCTTCCCTCCCTTCCTCCTTCCCTTTCTTTCTCTCCCTTTTCCCTTTTTCCTTCCATTCTTTCCTTCCTTCCTTCCTTTTCCTTCCCTTCCTTTCCTCTTCCTACT
>NC_066572.1:1472830-1485330 GCF_024679095.1 Eriocheir sinensis
CTATTTGGGGGGCAGGAAATTCACCTAAAAAGACCTTCCATAACAATCCATATAGAACCAAAACCTTACTATTTGGGGGGCAGGAAATTCACCTAAAAAGACCTTCCATAACAATCCATATAGAACCAAAACCTTACTATTTGGGGGGCAGGAAATCCTAAAATGACCTTCCGTAACAATCCATATAGAACCAAAACCTTACTATTTGGGGGGCAGGAAATTGACCTAAAAAGACCTTCCATAACAATCCATATAGAACCAAAACCTTACTATTTGAGGGGCAGGAAATCCTAAAATGACCTTCCGTAATAATCCATATAGAACCAAAACCTTACTATTTGGGGGGCAGGAAATCCTTAAAAGACCTTCCGTAATAATCCATATAGAACCAAAACCTTACTATTTGGAAACCTTACTATTTGGGGGGCAGGAAATCCTAAAATGACCTTCCGTAACAATCCATATAGAACCAAAACCTTACTATTTGAGGGGCAGGAAATTGACCTAAAAAGACCTTCCATAACAATCCATATAGAACCAAAACCTTACTATTTGGGGGGCAGGAAATCCTAAAATGACCTTCCGTAACAATCCATATAGAACCAAAACCTTACTATTTGAGGGGCAGGAAATCCTAAACAGACCTTCCGTAACAATCCATATAGAACCAAAACCTTACTATTTGGGGGGCAGGAAATTCACCTAAAAAGACCTTCCATAACAATCCATATAGAACCAAAACCTTACTATTTGAGGGGCAGGAAATTGACCTAAAAAGACCTTCCATAACAATCCATATAGAACCAAAACCTTACTATTTGGGGGGCAGGAAATTGACCTAAAAAGACCTTCCATAACAATCCATATAGAACCAAAACCTTACTATTTGGGGGGCAGGAAATTTTAAAAAGACCTTCCATAACAATCCATATAGAACCAAAACCTTACTATTTGGGGGGCAGGAAATTGACCTAAAATGACCTTCCGTGACAATCCATATAGAACCAAAACCTTACTATTTGGGGGGCAGGAAATTGACCTAAAAAGACCTTCCATAACAATCCATATAGAACCAAAACCTTACTATTTGGGGGGCAGGAAATCCTAAAATGACCTTCCGTAACAATCCATATAGAACCAAAACCTTACTATTTGGGGGGCAGGAAATTGACCTAAAAAGACCTTCCATAACAATCCATATAGAACCAAAACCTTACTATTTGAGGGGCAGGAAATCCTAAAATGACCTTCCGTAACAATCCATATAGAACCAAAACCTTACTATTTGAGGGGCAGGAAATCCTAAAATGACCTTCCGTAACAATCCATATAGAACCAAAACCTTACTATTTGAGGGGCAGGAAATCCTAAACAGACCTTCCGTAACAATCCATATAGAACCAAAACCTTACTATTTGGAAACCTTACTATTTGGGGGGCAGGAAATCCTAAAATGACCTTCCGTAACAATCCATATAGAACCAAAACCTTACTATTTGGAAACCTTACTATTTGAGGGGCAGGAAATCCTAAAATGACCTTCCGTAACAATCCATATAGAACCAAAACCTTACTATTGGAAACCTTACTATTTGGGGGGCAGAAAATCCTAAACAGACCTTCCGTAACAATCCATATAGAACCAAAACCTTACTATTTGGGGGCGATTGTATGCGTGTTTTTGTTTTTACAGTTAATGAAGGAAACCACTGAAGGGGAAATGCTGTTTGTAAAAGAAGAAAAATTGATAAAGAACAGGAATAAGAAAGGAATGGAAAAAGTACAAAAAAATACACAAATGAAGTGAAATAAAATGAAAGTAGAGAAAGATGAAGCCCCCAGCATCTCAACACCACCAGGGCCACACCACCAGGGCCACACACCACCACCAGTCAACACCAGCAGGGCCACACACCACCACCAGCATCTCAACACCACCAGGGCCACACACCACCCCCAGCATCTCAACACCACCAGGGCCACACACCACCACCAGCATCTCAACACCAGCAGGGCCACACACCACCCCCAGCATCTCAACACCAGCAGGGCCACACACCACCACCAGCATCTCAACACCACCAGGGCCACACACCACCACCAGCATCTCAACACCACCAGGGCCACACACCACCACCAGCATCTCAACACCACCAGGGCCACACACCACCACCAGCATCTCAACACCAGCAGGGCCACACACCACCACCAGCATCTCAACACCACCAGCGCCACACACCACCCCCAGCATCTCAACACCACCAGCGCCACACACCACCACCAGCATCTCAACACCAGCAGGGTCACACACCACCACCACCACCACCACCACCACACACCCACGCCACACAATCTCTAAGGTGAGTTTCGTAATTGTTTCACTTAATTTTCTCATTTATTTCCATATTTTAACCTGGTGATGGAAGCAGCAGGGATCATGTTTCTTAATGGTCCCTCCAAGCGAGAAAAATGAGAAAAAATCACCCCTCACACAAACCATTTCATAATATATATCAAAGCATTTGTGATCAGATTATGTATCATCTATTTTTGGGGGGTTTACATCATGGCACAAATTTGGCCCGTCGCTGCTACACGGTAAAGCCACAAATTTGGCCCGTCGCTGCTACACGGTAAAGCCACAAATTTGGCCCGTCACTGCTACACGGTAAAGCCACAAATTTGGCCCGTCGCTGCTACACGGTAAAGCCACAAATTTGGCCCGTCGCTGCTACATGGTAAAGCCACAAATTTGGCCCGTCGCTGCTACACGTAAAAGCCACAAATTTGTCCCGTAGCAGCTACAGTAAAGCCACAAATTTGGCCCGTCGCTGCTACACGGTAAAAGCCTAAATTTGGCCCGTCGCTGCTACACGGTAAAGCCACAAATTTGGCCCGTCGCTGCTACACGGTAAAGCCACAAATTTGGCCCGTCGCTGCTACACGGTAAAGCCACAAATTTGGCCCGTCGCTGCTACACGGTAAAGCCACAAATTTGGCCCGTCGCTGCTACACGGTTAAGAAAAAATATATTATAGTGTGTTGAGCCAAGTCTGGAGGACATACTGGTGGTGTAGGATTGCTCCTGCCCTATACGGGGGACTACGAGCCTTTGCCAGGGGCGGCCCGACAGACTGACTATATTGGCGGGGCGCGCTAACCAAGTCGTTCTGTCGATGAGGGCAGGCGTGACACTGACATCCTGGTGTGCTGTTGGTCTGGTGTCCTGTGGTGTGTGTGTGTTTATGGTGTGTCCCAGCCCCAAGCAGTTGCCAGTGACTTCCATGCACCCTCCCTGACGAACACTGCCAATTATAGTCAAGTTTGAGTTTAAAATTATTAGTATTGTCACAAGCAGCTGTTTAATAATTATAATCAACAAGCTTGCAAATTAACAAAGCAGGGAGAGCTTGTGATATGGGTGTCGCTCTCTCTCTCTCTCTCTCTCTCTCTCTCTCTCTCACACACACACACACCGCCCTCTATGGTCATTGAGTTGCGACTTGGTTCGGAAAATATTAAGAAAAAAAACACACAGATGAGAGGCATAATGACCTTTGTTAACATTTACATACATACATACAAACACCAAATTCTGAAGACCACCAAAAAAAATTCATAAAAACTGCACTTGACAGAACTATTGAAGAACTATTACTACTATTATTATTACTATTATTATTACTATTATCTTACTGACAAGAGGAGGGAGAGACAATGCAAAAAATCTATCTACTTAACCAATAAAAATAATAATAATAATAATAATAATAATAATAAAAAGAGCAATACCCTTGACACTAAAGAATCAAATGAGAGTTTAAACAGATTCAAATGAGGGTTGAAAATGTAAACAAATGGACAAGGTATAAGTTCACCGAGTCTAGAAAAACAAATGACTATCGAAATATAAGCGAAATGAGTTTAAATTCAATGACAGTCTCTAGAAATTCAAATGAGAGTCTGTGTTTATAAGTTCACCGAGTGTAGAAAATCAAATGACTATCGAAATATAAGCGAAATATGTCTATAAATTCAATGACAGTCTCTAGAAATTCAAATGAGTGTGTTTATAAGTTCACCGAGTCTATGAAATCAAATGACTATCGAAATATAAGCGAAATATGTCTATAGATTCAACGAGTCTAGAAATTCAAATGAGAGTCTGTGTTTATAAGTTCACCGAGTGTAGAAAATCAAATGACTATCGAAATATAAGCGAAATATGTCTATAGATTCAACAACAGTCTCTAGAAATTCAAATGAGAGTCTGTTTATAAGTTCACTGAGTCTATGAAATCAAATGACTATCGAAATATAAGTGAAATATGTCTATAGATTCAACAACAGTCTCTAGAAATTCAAATGAGAGTCTGTTTATAAGTTCACTGAGTCTAGGAAAACAAATGACTATCGAAATATAAGCGAAATGAGTTTAAATTCAACGACACTCTCTAGAAATTCAAATGAGAGTCTGTTTATAAGTTCACCGAGTCTATGAAATCAAATGACTATCAAAATATAAGCGAAATATGTCTATAGATTCAACAACAGTCTCTAGAAATTCAAATGAGTCTGTTTATAAGTTCACTGAGTCTATGAAATCAAATGACTATCGAAACATAAGCGAAATGAGTTTAAATTCAATGACAGTCTCTAGAAATTCAAATGAGAGTCTGTTTATAAGTTCACCGAGTCTATGAAATCAAATGACTATCGAAATATAAGCGAAATATGTCTATAGATTCAACAACAGTCTCTAGAAAGTCAAATGAGAGTCTGTGTTTATAAGTTCACTGAGTCTATGAAATCAAATGACTATCGAAATATAAGCGAAATGAGTTTAAATTCAATGACAGTCTCTAGAAATTCAAATGAGAGTCTGTTTATAAGTTCACTGAGTCTATGAAATCAAATGACTCAAAATATAAGCGAAATATGTCTATAGATTCAACAACAGTCTCTAGAAATTCAAATGAGAGTCTGTTTATAAGTTCACCGAGTCTATGAAATCAAATGACTATCAAAATATAAGCGAAATGAGTTTAAATTCAATGACAGTCTCTAGAAATTCAAATGAGAGTCTGTGTTTATAAGTTCACCGAGTCTATGAAATCAAATGACTATCAAAATATAAGCGAAATATGTCTATAGATTCAACGAGTCTAGAAATTCAAATGAGAGTCTGTGTTTATAAGTCCACCGAGTCTATGAAATCAAATGACTATCAAAATATAAGCGAAATGAGTTTAAATTCAATGACAGTCTCTAGAAATTCAAATGAGAGTCTGTTTATAAGTTCACTGAGTCTACGAAAACAAATGACTATCGAAACATAAGCGAAATGAGTTTAAATTCAATGACAGTCTCTAGAAATTCAAATGAGAGTCTGTTTATAAGTTCACTGAGTCTATGAAATCAAATGACTGTCGAAATATAAGCGAAATGAGTTTAAATTCAACGACACTCTCTAGAAATCCAAATGAGAGTCTGTGTTTATGTGTCAAGGTGTTGATTGAGTGTCCAAACCAAAACAAACCTAGAAATTAGTTGCTTATTTGAATGCAGCTGAATAATAATAATAATAGTAATAATAATAATAATAATAATAATAATAATAATAATAATAATAATAATAATAATAATAATAATAATAATGCAAAATATGAGACTTTGAATTGAAGAAGAGGGAAAAAGGACATTGAAAGATAGAGAGAAGGAGAAGAGGAAGGAAGAAGAGGAGGAGGAGAAGGGGAAGGAAGAAGAGGAGGAAGAGAGAGGAAGGAAGGAGGAAGAGGAAAAAAGGAAGAATAAGAAGAGGAGAGAGAGAGAGAGAGAGGAAAAAATTAATATAAATAGAAAATAAAAAAAATAGAAAAAAAATAAGTAAGGGCTTTAAACGCACATAAGTCGCCACTGCGCGCACACACACACTGGCGTACACACAGAGAGAGACCGGACGCGCACATATGTACACACACAGCACTGTAATATCACAAAGATCTGGCTCCCTGTCATAACAACTTGAAATGGACAGAGACTCGTAATGTACACACACAAATACGCACATGGCCTCGCGCGCACACACATTCCTTCACGCACATACATACACACACACATATGCATATTAGGAGGAGGAGGAGGAGGAGGAGGAAAAGAAAATAATGAAAGAAGGTAGAAAGGAGAAGAGGAAGGAGAGAAGAAAGGAAAAAGAAGAGGAGGAGGAGGAGGAGGAGGAGGGGAAGAAATCAATGAAGAAGAAGAAGAAGAAGAGGAGGAGGAGGGGAAGAAGAAGAGAAAGAGTCGAGGAAGAAGGAAGGAAGGAAGGAAGGAAGGAAAGGAGGAAGAAGGGAAGGAAGGAAGGGTGGAAGGAGGGAAGGAAGGAAGGAAGGAAGGAAGGAAAAAAAAACACACACACACACACACACACCCCATTCACCCCACACACCCTTACAAGCTCCCATTATTACCGTCAACCAGCACTGGGGGTCCCTTAAACTCCGCCTGGTCGCACCAAAAATCACTCGGCGTTTCAACCCGACAAAGCAAAACCGTCGGCCCCTCGGAAGAACCCTCACCGTCCCCCATCTCATAACCCTCTTCCAGACCGCCACCAAACCCAGGCGGTAGAATATCCAGCTCCCGGTAGTAGTGGCAGTCCCTCTCGTAGCCTAAGCGGTCGTCCATTCCATAGGGCGGGGAGAGGATGTCGAGGAAGGCAGCTGTTCCGTTCAGGGAGTGGATTTCGTGTAGGTTGTTCTCCCCGGGGCTGAGACGGCAAGCGGGGTCGTTGGCGGAGGTGATGATGGTTGGGTGTTTGGTTGCCGCGAGGAGCCCCTGGTGGTGTGAGGGCATGGTGGTGGTGGTGGAGGGGTGAGGTATCCCATTGTTCTGTTGTTGGCCGTTCCCGTCGCCCAAGAAGCTGTAACTCTGAATGGACACAGCGCCATGGACGACCTATAGGGTTCGGACATACACATTACAACCCTGACTAACAAGGGAAAAAAAGTATCGAAAAACAACTTATAATGTAAATCTTCACTTTTCTAGACCTTGACACAATGAATTTTGGCTTAAATAAACTTTCTATGGCAGTCTAGTAAGTACACACACACACGCACACATACACACACACACACCTTGAGTAAGCCGCACATCCCAGGGTGGTCATGCAGGGGTAGCCGCACGCCACGCTTCAGAATGAACACACAGATGGTGACGTCCAGGTCCTCGTAGATCTGCATGTAGGTGACCGGCGCCCCGTCCCTCCGCGGCTGTGGGGGAGGGAAGGTGGAGATGGGAACACATTGCCTTGGATTATAGGGAAGCACAGATTGGTATTTTCAGACGCCTCCTCCCCTCAGACCAACCATTTCCAACGCCCAAAAGGGAGATCAATCGGGCTCTTATGAGTGGTATTTTAGGTTCAGGGTGCAGAAGAAGGGCCAAACTACCAGAAGGGTCATAAAACTACCCCTGGAAATGCCCCAAACTCCTACGAAAGCCTTGTCAAATATGTGAACTTGGGCGCCAAAATGTTTAAAAATACGACCCACAGCCCCCTGTTAGCATGTATTGTTGAAGGCAATGAACAATGGTAGACCTCGTAAAATATCACCATGACATAAACACATCAAGACCAAGACTGAAAAATGCCTAATATAATGTAATGGGGGGAGGAGGGGGAGTTACCTAACCTAACCTAACCCCCCATTTCTCCCCAGTAATGTAGCCAAACCTTAACCTGACCTCCAAATTGGGCCTTTTCCTCCTCCCCATGTCCACCTCCACGCCATGGTTCAGGGTATGTGTTTGGGTCCTGGGCTGTATCACGGATCTGTTAAGTTGCCTTCTTGAGAAACTGATTGGTTTTATACAATTACCAAGGGACTGGAAGGGAGGAAGGTGTGGGTCGTATCAGAAGACATTCCATCGGCCAAGAACACATACTTGACAAGGCTTTCGTAGGAGCTGTACGCATTTCCAGGAGTAGTTTTATGACCCTGGTGTTAGTTTGACCCTTCTTCCGTAACGTGAACCTAAAGAAACACAAATTAAAACCCGACAGACCCCTTCTTTTGACCTTTAGAAATAGTTGGTGTGAGAAGCGAGTGTCCAACCTGTGTGTCCGGGCCTGAGGGGGTGAGGGGACACACTCCTGCACACTGAGGAAGGATATGGCAGCAGCTCCTGACACACACACACACACAACACTGACAAACACATCAGTCACATCAAGCCGAGCCAGTCTCCACATGACATGGGAAATCTTATGTAAACAAATATTTCCTACTTGTGTCGAAGAAATTATATTAGGGTAATGCCCCCCACCTCTCTCTCTCTCTCTCTCTCTCTCTCTCTCTCTCTCTCTCTCTCTCTCATGTTGAAGGGGAAATATTATATAAACAAATTTTTCCTACTTGTCAAAGAAATTATATTAGGGTAATGCCCTCCACCCACCCTCTCTCTCTCTCTCTCTCTCTCTCTCTCTCTCTCTCTCTCTCTCTCTCTCTCTCTCTCTCTCGCTCTTGAAGGGGAAATATTATGTAAACAAATTTTTCCTACTTGTCAAAGAGATTATATTAGGTTAAGGCCCCCCACACACTCTCTCTCTCTCTCTCTCTCTCTCTCTCTCTCTCTCTCTAGCTCTCTCTCACTCTCTCTCTCGCTCACGTTGAAGGGTCCTCGGTCCTGCAGCAAGGCGGGGTCAAGTTTGAGGTCAGCCGGGGTGATGCGCGCCAGGAGGTCAGACAGCTGGTCATAGTGTGTCTTGTAAGCCCCTGGGGTCAGCCTGGGGTCACGCCTGAAGGTGGTGACGGCCAGGCGGGCGATTTTCTGCAGGAGAGTCGCCATTGACCTGAGCTTGTCCTTCCTCCTCCTCCTGCACTAACAACAACAACAGACCGCGTTCACTAACCACTATATCGCCTTTTACACTCCTATTTAAGATGTTTTAGGGTTACTTTTAGTTTTTTCGAGTTTATTTATGTGGTTTGGGTGATTTTGGAGGCTCAACGCGATTTATTTTGGGAGTTTTCGTTGATTTTGTGGCTTGTAAACGCATGTAAACAGCTGTTTAGGGCAGGCTTGCCAACCCTTCGCTCATCGCCATAATAACATAACTGAATTCTCCCCTTAAAACCGAACAAACATCAAAATACCACCTAATAAACTTAATCTACGTAAATTATTACACTAAATTAACTTAACTAGACCTCCCTACACCGTCAAATAATAAACCAAAACCGCACTATTCAAATATCCGGATTTTTGCTTACATCAATCAAAACACGGGTATGGCGGATAGTCACGTACAGGAAGCCATAGACCAACCTTACACATACCCAAATTAACCCCTAAAATGGCTTAAAAAGGGCGTAATAAGGGGAAATAAGGGTTGTTTGAGGCCTACGTGACGGGCGGAGGGGAGGGGACAGAGGGGGTGGATGCCTGCTTTAAACTTTGCTCTTAATACCCGGCAAAGGTTAAGAACGTATAGAGGGAAGTAAGTTCAGTCTCCTGTTACTATTATTATTGGTATTGATGTAGTAGTAGTAGTAGTAGTAGTATTTAGTAGTATACAGTAGTAGTATTGGTATCTACAAGTACATTATCTCTTTCTTTTTTTATTTGAAGTTATCTGCAATTGTTATTTCCTCCTCCTCTTCATTTTTCTCAAGTGTGTGTGTGTGTGTGTGTGTGTGTGTGTGTGTGTGTGTATACAAGTACCCACACAGCTTATTACCTCCTCCTCCTCTTCCTCTTCCTCCTCCTCCTCCTTCTTCTTCTCCTCCTCCTCCTGTTCTCGTTTTTTATGCTGTTCTTCTATTCGATCCCTGTATGTTCTCCTTTCTCTTCTTTCGTTATTATTATTATTTTTCTTCTTTTATTCTTTTTTTATTTATATCTGTTGTCCTCTCTCTCTCTCTCTCTCTCTCTCTCTCTCTCTCTCTCTCTCTCTCTCTCTCTCTCTCTCTCTCTCTCTCTCTCTCTCTTCAATTTCCATCTTTTCTTTCTATCTCCTCCGTTTCTTCCTTCTTCTCTTGTTTTCTCTTTCTCTTCCTTACGTGTCCTTTCTCCGTATTATCCCATGTCTCCTATATTTACGTGTCCTGTTCTCCTTCTCTTTCTTATATGCGTGTCCTGTCCTCCTGTTGTCCTGTGTCTCCTAAATACGTGTCCTGACATTCACCATTTCTATATATATCGTTAACACACATTACTTAAGTTACCCTTTTAAATATAATACTTAAGTTACCCCTTCAAATATAATACTTAAGTCACCCATTTAAACATCAAGAAAACGAAGGATAATTTTTAAGGTAGACTATGAGGAAAAAGGAAGAGCAGAAGGAAAATGAAGGAAAAAATAATTAATAAAAGAAAAGAAGATTAAAAAGATGTTGGAAGAAGGAAAAGATGGATAGAAAAGAAGGAGGAATAAAGAGGAAGAAGGGGAAAGTAGGAAGAAGGGAAGGAAAAAGAAGAAAGCGATAAATAAAATAGAAGAAATAGAAATTAGAGAAGAAAAGAAACGATGGAAATTCAAGCTAATAATTATATGAAGAACTTGAACTTGATGTAAAAGAACTGACATATGCTGGAAATCATATGAAGAACTTGAACTTGATGTAAAAAACTGACAAGCTTAAAATTCATAAAACAAGCTGGAAATTCATAAAAAAAGCTGGAAATTCATAAAACAAGCTGGAAATGGAAAAAACAAGCTGGAAATTCTCAAAACAAGCTGGAAATTCTTAAAACAAGCTGGAAATTCTCAAAACAAGCTGGAAATTCTCAAAACAAGCTGGAAATTCTCAAAACAAGCTGGAAATTCTCAAAACAAGCTGGAAATTCACAAAACAAGCTGGAAATTCATAAAACAAGCTGGAAATTCTTAAAACAAGCTGGAAATTCATAAAACAAGCTGGAAATTCATAAAACAAGCTGGAAATTCTTAAAACAAGCTGGAAATTCTTAAAACAAGCTGGAAATTCACAAAACAAGCTGGAAATTCACAAAACAAGCTGGAAATTCATAAGACAAGCTGGAAATTCATAAAACAAGCTGGAAATTCATAAAACAAGCTGGAAATTCACAAAACAAGCTGGAAATTCATAAAACAAGCTGGAAATTCATAAAACAAGCTGGAAATTCATAAAACAAGCTGGAAATTCACAAAACAAGCTGGAAATTCATAAAACAAGCTGGAAATTCTTAAAACAAGCTGGAAATTCACAAAAACAAGCTGGAAATGGGAAAAAACAAGCTGGGCAGAGTTAAACTACCACCAGGGTCTTAAAACTACCCCTGGAAATGCCCACAACTCCCACGAAAGCCTTGTCAAATGTGTTTCTTTAGGTTCACGGTACAGAGGAAGGGTCACACTACCACCAGGGTCATAAAACTACCCCTGGAAATGCCCACAACTCCCACGAAAGCCTTGTCAATTGTGTTTCTTTAGGTTCACGGTACAGAGGAAGGGTCACACTACCACCAGGGCCATAAAACTACCCCTGGAAATGCCACAAAAACTCCCACGAAAGCCTTGTCAAATGTGTTTCTTTAGGTTCACGGTACAGAGGAAGGGTCACACTACCACCAGGGTCATAAAACTACTCCTGGAAATGCCCACAACTCCCACGAAAGCCTTGTCAAATGTGTTTCTTTAGGTTCACGGTACAGAGGAAGGGTCACACTACCACCAGGGCCATAAAACTACCCCTGGAAATGCCCACAACTCCCACGAAAGCCTTGTCAAATGTGTTGCTTTAGGTTCACGGTACAGAGGAAGGGTCACACTACCACCAGGGCCATAAAACTACCCCTGGAAATGCCCACAACTCCCACGAAAGCCTTGTCAAATGTGTTTCTTTAGGTTCACGGTACAGAGGAAGGGTCACACTACCACCAGGGTCATAAAACTACCCCTGGAAATGCCCACAACTCCCACGAAAGCCTTGTCAAATGTGTTGCTTTAGGTTCATGGTACAGAGGAAGGGTCACACTACCACCAGGGCCATAAAACTACCCCTGGAAATGCCCACAACGCCCACGAAAGCCTTGTCAAATCTGTGTCTACTTGGGCGGGGAAATTTTCAAAACTACAACAACTTCTTTGGGAGTCTTTTTGATAGACTAAGCATTTGAAAAGTTTAAGAATACGAGCTTAGGAATCTTGGGAATACCTAGGCTAGAATCTGAAGTGAGGAAACAAGGTATTAATCGATATTTAGAAATGACGGGGCGATGTAGATTGAAGGAGATATATCACAGTGCCCTGCCTCTGTTCCCTTCCCTTTAGTCATCAAATACACAAAAAGGGAGAGAGGGGGGACTCGCTCACACAGACAAAGGGTGGACTCTCCCTTTTTATCCCTTTGTGGCTTTACCGTGTAGCAGCGACGGGCCAAATTTGTGGCTTTACCGTGTAGCAGTGACGGGCCAAATTTGTGGCTTTACCGTGTAGCAGCGACGGGCCAAATTTGTGGCTTTACCAT
>NC_066572.1:1490330-1492830 GCF_024679095.1 Eriocheir sinensis
GAAAAAGAGGAAGAGAAGGAAGGGAAGAAGGAGGAGGAGGAGAAGAAGAAGAAGAAGAAGAAGAAGAAGAAGAAGAAGAAAGAAAAATATAAAGAAGGAAGAAAAAAACGAAGAAGAGGAGGAAGAGGAAGAAGAAGAATATTGAAGATAAAAAAAAATACAAGAGGAGGAAGGAGGAGGAGGAGGAGGAGGAGGAGGAGGAGGTTATGAGAGAGGTCATGTCAAGGTCACGAGGTCATCAACTTATTTCCACCGTGTGTGTGTGTGTGTGTGTGTGTGTGTGTGTTTTATTTTCATTATTTTTTTTTTTCCTTTTCTTTTTCTCCTCCTCCTCCTCCTCCTCTCCTCCTCCTCCTCCTCCCCCTCCTCCTCCTTCCTTGCAAGTACAGGATGGAAGAGCAATTACCTTCCTGAATCGGAGGAGGAAGAGGAGGAGGAGGAGGAGAGAGGAAAAAGGAAAACCAGAGGAAATATATTAGTAAAAGCAGAAGGAGGAGGAGGAGGAAGAAGAAGAAGGAAGAGGAGGAGGAGGAGGAGGAAGTAGAAGCAATAGAAGATGAGTAGGAAGAAGGGAAGAAGAATACGATGATGATAAGGAGGAGGAGGAGGAGGAGGAGGAGAAGCCTGTAAACATGTACGAGCAGGCCGCATACAGTCCATTGGGTCTTCACGAGGGTGCCTGCTTTCAATGCCGTATGAGTCCGTTAAGGAGGGACCCAGGGAAGGATCAAACCACTCCTCCACGTACTCAGTAACACGTTTAGGTCACTCGACGCAGCAAAGTGACCACCAATGTGATTCTTAAAGGAGTTGATGGTTGCTACACTAACAACTTGTGCGGGAAACTTGTTGGAGTGGTGAATGACTCTTCCTGAAATAACTCCTGCCGATATCCGTGCTGCATCGCTAAACCCTATGAAGGAGGTGATCATTTTCCCACTGACTAATTCTGCAGGAAGCTTGCTGGAGTGGCGAATGACTCAAACTTCTGCCGATATCCGTGCTGCATCGCTGATCCCTATGAAGGAGGTGATCCTTTTCCCACTGACTAATTCTGCAGGAAGCTTGTTGGAGTGGCGAATGACTCAAACTTCTGCCGATATCCGTGCTGCATCGCTAAACCCTATGGAGGAGGTGATCCTTTTCCCACTGACTAATTCTGCAGGAAGCTTGTTGGAGTGGCGAATGACTCAGACTTCTGCCGATATCCGTGCTGCATCGCTTAACCCTATAAAGGAGTTCATCACTTTCTATCAATCAATCATTGGGGGCATACGCCGGGGGGTGCGTCGCCTCGCCCACCCTACGACGCCAAGCCCGGGGGTCTCTCCGGGCGAGTCTCCATACAGGCCCCCTTCCCAACCCGAGTACCTCCCGGCAGGATCTATCGACTTGCTCAAGCCACGAACTCCTCCACTCAGGACTGCCTCTTACAGAGACAACCCGGTGAGCAGGATCAGCTTCCGGAAAACGTGCCACGTGCCCGTATAGCCGGAGTTGGCGTTGACGGACTATGCAGGTAATATATGTCGAATCAGTCTCACGGAGTAGTCGCCGGTTTGACACAAAGTCATTCCAGCGATATCCCATGATTCTGCGTAGACACTTATTACCAAAGGCATCAACCCGCCCCTCCAAGTCTCCATTCAGTGTCCATGTCTCACAGCCACAGAGTAAGACAGGGAGCACAAGGGACTTGAAGATCCGGATCTTTGTCCTTCTGCACAGGTACCGACAACGCCATATACTCGTGCTGAGTGAGTCCATAACACCGTGGGCCAGGCCAGGCCGCCGTAAGACCTGGCCAGACTCACACCGCTGTTGAACTACTACTACGCTGCCAGGTACGTGAAACTCTCACTCAACTCACCACACGCATGAACAGACTATTGTGTCATCCAGCAAGCCTCCAAGTGCCTGTACCTTGGCCTTGGCCCAGGAGACCTGGAGTCCCAAGGGCTTCGCCTCCTCGTGCAGTGCCTCGAGAGCCATCACCAAGACCTCCAGCGACTCCGCCAGGATTACTGCATCATCGGCAAAAACAAGGTCAGTGACCCTGGTATTGCCAACGGATGCTCCGCAATGACTCTGGTCCACAACTCTACCTACTGACTAATGCTTCAGGAAGGTTGTTGGAGTGGCGAATAACTCAAAACTCCTGCCGATATCCGTGCTGCATCGCTAATCCCTATGAAGAAGTTGATCATTTCCTACAGACTAATTCTTCAGGAAGCTTGTTGGAGTGGCGAATGACTCAAACTCCCGCCGATATCCGCGCTGCACCGCCTCGCTTGCACTGTTATACTGGTGTTTCTTGTCCTCGGGTTAGTTTGCAGTGTGAAGAGTTCGCAGTGATCGGCGTTATGCTGGGCTTGTTCGGGCACGTAAAGACTTGTATCAGGTCTTCCGCGGTGGTCTCTTCCGGGTAAAGAGGTGGAATATAGCCTGATTCGTGCTTCGTAAGGTTATGCATCGCTTTAACTGACTGACTGACTGACTG